>NC_137037.1:3705932-3963432 GCF_032717465.1 Coenobita brevimanus
GAGGAGGAGGACGAGGAGGAGGTAGTTAGTATTGAAGGGGAGGAGGAGGAGGTAGTTAGTGGCGAAGAAAAGAGTGAGGAAGACACTGGAGGTCTGGAAACCGATACATGGGAAGAGAGTGAGACCGAATGGAGGAAAGATGGGAGAGAGGATTGCAATAAGAGAGTAAACATAGAAAGTTGAACTTAAAATTGTGCAGTAAGAGAAAGAAAGATAAGGAGAAGGAAGCGAATAGGAAGGAGGAACGGTGTAGGTATGAAAAAAGGAGAGGGTGAGATAGTCAAGAGGGACTAAGACATGAGAGTCCAATGCAGTGCGTGTGTGGAGGAAAACTCAGGAAGGAGGAAAAGGAAGAAGTTGGAGAATTAGAAAGAGGGGAAGAAGGAAGGCGAAAATATTAGAACTGTGAAGGAATGAGGTTGGAAGGTAGGTAGGTAAAGAGGAAGGGAGAGTGAAGAGGTGGGAGGAGGGAGGCGAAAAGTTGGGAATTGTGGAGGAAAGCGGTAGGAAGGCCGGTAGTAGGGAGGAAGGGAGAGAGGGAAAGTAGTGAGGAGACCGTGAAATAAGGCAGAAATGCAAAAAGCTGTCTGAGAAGGTGAGGGAAGTGGGTGATGTGGTAGGAGGGATGGCGTTGGTCCTGAAGTGAATACAAAATCGTGTAAATGTGTGCGATGAGCGCAGAGTTTCCCGTCGTTGCATATTTTACAGGCATAGTCTGACTCATATATCACTGCTACATGCAGGCGAGTGTGGGGTGGATAGACTGATGGTAGATGGGGATAGATGGATGGATGGAATGTGCGGATGACTTGGGGATTGACATGTGTGATTGTAACTGGCAAGTGTTTGATTGATAGAGTGATGAAGGTGGATGGTGGCAGATGGATGGATGTGGGTGGTGGAGTGTGACTGTGGATGATTCTAAGGGACTGTCGTATGTGATTGTGACTGTAGATAATGATATTGTTGATGGGCTTCATATGGAAAGACTAGCGATGGATGGCGAGAATTAGAGTGTGTTGTGAAGTGTGACTGGATTGACTGGTTGGGGGTGTGGATGGATGGCAGTGGGTGATGGAGTGTGACTGTGATTGTGGATAGACTGATGAGTATTGAGTATGTGGTTGATTTTAAATAGGCTTGAGTGGATTTTACAATGTGACTGATTCCGATCTGACTGGCTTTGGTTAATGGTAGTTTCAAGTGGACTGTGGGAAGTGACTGGCTGTGGACAGAGTAAGGTTGTGGGAAGGCGAGTTTATGAAAGAAAGACTGACCTTGGATTTGAGTTGATTGTGTAGAAGGCTGTGATTATGAGTTGACTGGAATGGACTGTAGAGTATAACTGTAATTGTAAACAGAGTGACGTTGCTTAATGGTACCAGATCCTTAGTCAGTAACAAAAATTAGTTACATGTTGAAGTTTAATTAATACTTGAAATGGTGTTTTGTTGCTTCCCCTGCTTACACCAACAGTTGTGTGGAAAAATCTCTGACATTTGGATTGTTTCTCTTAATTTTGGTAAGAAATGACTGTAAATTTCTCAGCCGGAATGAGTCTTTCTTGGAGTGTTGATGAAATAGATTATCGGAACCAGACCGGACTGGATTTTCACTGCAGGTTGCCAGCTGCACAGTAGACGAGATTGTTGAAACTTACGTAGTTTTGATGCTGGGCTGATTGGGTCAGATAATGGGTTGAGTTAGGCTTGACTGGGTTAAGTTAGGTTAGATATTGGGTTGAGTTAGGCTAGATCCTGGGATGAGTTAGGTTAGATACTGGGTTGAGTTAGGGTAGATCCTGGGATGAGTTAGGTTAGATATTGGGTTGTGTGATGCCAGCTGTACAATAGACAGACAAGACAGTTGTGTGAAACGGAGTTACCTGTAGAGTAAATAGTCTATTTGACTGGGTTAGGTTGCCGTGATTTAGGCTGTGGTTGATAGAATGTTGTACACTGATTTATATTTGGCTGAAAGTGATAAATAGTTAACGTGATTTACATTGATGCAATGGATGAGGTTATTAATAGACCGAAGTAATGTATAAGGTAACTGGTAGTGAATCGTCTGAGACTGATTAGTGATGAATAAGGCTGATAATGGTAAATGAGAATATGATTAAAGATAATGATAGAAGAATGAAATGACTACCGTTATTCTAAAGTACTCGATGAAAATGAATAAAAAAAAGCCTTGTACACAGAAGAGTTTAGGTCCTGCTTCCGTGATCTTTGGACAGATAAATGCAGACAAGGGCACTCTGAGAGCGCAGACCTTCACCAAGGCAGCCGCACCTGCTTTTTCATAAACCATTCCTCAAATAACTTCCAATCAATATTCCAGACGTGGTGAAAATCTGTCAGAAAAAAAAAAACATAATGTTGGTAATAACAGACAAACTAAGTCAAAACATAACCTTCTAGCTGGAGTGATAAATGTGAAGTAAAATGGAATAAAACTGGTACGATCCCAAGACGAAACAGAAAATAAAGCCAGCGTCTCACATCTCTGATGCATTTATATCCGCAGGGGTTGGTTGCGCCCTCCCTTCCCTCTCACCCCACCAACACATACATATTAGCAACCTGGCGAGGGTGACCAGATCAGAATTATGTTCATTTCTTTTCCATAATAATAATTTGTATCATCTTTACACTGCTATCCTTTTATCTAATGTGGGTGCTGTTAAACCGTGCTTTGGGGATACTTACCTCGGAAACTCAATCGTTTAACTTATGGAAGACCGCGGGGACGAGGAATCAAAGAACGGCTCATCCATTTAGCAGTTGTTTAGGCGTAGTGACTGTGTAGTTGGTGGAAGTGGTAACCAGTTAGGCATTGGTTAATTTCAGTACCAGGGACCAGTACCAACCACAGCAACTGGGAGCGTGACTTAAGAGTAGTCCCCTAAAAAATTAGCACTGGACACGCCCTGTCAAATGAAAGCCTGAATACGTAAAAGTGGCAGATGTGAGACGAGGAAATGTTCCACATCACAAGGGTATAAAAGTTATGTGATGTTTTCAGTTTAATGTTATGGCGTTTATTATCCAAATTACTCCTTCAGTCTTTACCAGGCTTAAGGAGATGGTCACAGTCTCCTTATCTTCTTAAATTCCAAGGTTGTCAGTTTCCTGCTGTAGCTGGAAACATAGCTGCTGATGGTACTGTCAGCTGCCCAGGCGAGTACAGAGGTGAAAACACCACTACCACAAGGTTCATGAGGTTCATAAATAACTATCCAAAGTCCTTAGTCCAACCTGCCCATTCCCTATAGCTTGGCTGAGGATGGAGTGACACGCCGCTATATGTCTTTCACTTTAGCTTGGCACAGTTTCGTCGTATTGCAACTTATTGAGCGTAGCTCAGTGGCAGAAAATGGCAGTTCTACTGCTGTATATTATTATCATAGCTCTCCCTCGTGACTCTCATTATGTTCTGGTGATAATCTTCTGTTACAGCTTAGCATTAGAGATGGAGAGACTGCAGTTTTACGAAAAGCTGAAGTGAAAACAGTATAGTGCCTCACAGTGTGTCTTGGCAGAGAACCAAGAGGAGAATTTGCCACTAATTTTTCAAAGCCATTTCTTCCAGCACCCCTCAGTAGAATTATATTTTTCTCTCTTTCGCGTACGGTCTCGGCGCCTTTCATTCGCGACTCCAAGTTCATTAAGAATTTATGAGATCGAAAATTTTCCCCGGCAGAGTCTTGACTCGCCTGATCCCACGAGTCTGATGCAGCTGCTTAAAGACGAGGGAGAGAGAGAGAGAGAGAGAGAGAGAGAGAATTTGTTGTGCTGTTCCATCCCGACAGAGAGAGAGAGAGGGAGAGGGAGGGAGGAAGGAAGAGAGGGAATTTGTTGTGCTGTTCCATCCCCAGAGAGAGAGAGAGAGAGAGAGAGAGAGAGCAATGTGGGAGTTGGTAGTGAAATACTTTAGTCTGTTTCCTTTATTTTCAATTGTACCACAAGCCCACAAAAAAATAAATAAATAAAAAGAAGAAAGAGGTGTATGAGATATATTTGTTCATGCATGATGTTCTGTTTGTATGTCACATGTCTCTGGGGAGAAGAAAAAGAAGTGAGAGAGAAGGAAAGTGAAGATGATGGTGGTGTAATGGCCTTTTTTACCCGTTGTATCTTTCACATTCTTCTCTTTCTCTGTTCTGCCACTGTAACGTAAAAGGAGAGAGAGAGAGGTGAGAGGGAGGGGAGTTCCTCTGTATGTGTGTACTGTACGTGCGCGCACACATTTTTTTTCCGCCACTATTTTATTCACTATCCCACGGGTCGTTAGCGAGGATCACATGACGGGGTTGTGACAGTTCCCTTTTGTTTAACTAATCCTCCTACCCATGTGTGATCCAGCGAGAGAGAGAGTCTGATTGATTGATCGGTTAACTGACTAATTGTGTCATTGTGTCTGGCTCGGACCCTTGAGGTGTTAGTATCTGGAGGTGACTTTTATTTTTTTTTTTTTCTGTAATCCACCATATTCTCTCGAGATATGCGTCTGTTTCATTTTATCATACGGGTATTTTGTATTTTATGTAAGGTTACACAACAAAAGATATCCAGGTTTTATAGGTAGGGATTCCACAAAGTTTAATACATTGATGGTCTGAGGGATTAGGGACCTAAAACCGTGAAAACTGTTATGATTCATTTTGGCATAGGCATGTTAACAATATCAGCAACAAACTATAGCATGTGTGTGGTGGCTACAGTGATACAGCACCATAAACTGTTATGTATTGGAGGTCTGGGGGGAGGAGGGGAAGGGTGGGTGGGAACCTAGAACCTTGAAAATCAAAGGGCTGTGTGCACCATAGGCCCGTTGTGTGTGTATAATTGACCAGCCAAAGGTGCCTTGGTTACTGCCATACAGCGTCAGTAAACTGTGATGTGATGTGATGTGACGGGTGTGGTGGAGGGAAAGGTGACAATAAAACTGAAAATTTAAATGCTTCCGTTTACCACAGATGTGTGTGCAGATTGTCACAAAGGTGGCCCATTAAATGAGGTATTGGGTGCACACAAGTTCTGATGGCCAGTGGTGTATCTGGCAGGGCTAGTGATTCTGGCGGATCCGACAGAGGCAGCGGCATGCCAGCAAAAGCAGTGTATCCCTGTGTACACTGAGGGATACAGTACAGAGCATCACGACGTCTCGTATTGTATTCTGGCTATTTCCAAACAGTTTTATTCAGCTTTGTGGAGAATTTTCAAAACAGGTGGACTCAGACGCAGCTTTGTTAACCCTTTCATTATCAGGAGGCTCGCGAATATTGATTAAACATCGTCGGTTGTTCCAAGAATAAACACAAATGATGTCGTGTCTTCCATTACTACCCGTGCTACAGGCGTAGGAGTCTTTCTGGCACCTCTGTTGATGTGAATATTTGTATGTAATATTCTTTATTTATCTTATTAATTATAGATGAAGGGAATATATACCGCAAAAGAAAATAATGATACGAGTGCACGGCAAAAAAGGCAACCACTAGGTGTCACTGAGCCTTTAAAGCCCAGTGGACAGCCGCCCATTGTGTAATATCGTTTTGCAAATCGCTGAGCAATTTACATTTGTTAGACAGCAGTGTTAATAGTCCTGTCAGTCACTGCCTGTCACTTTGATGTACAGGTGGGCGTAAACCCATTTGTTACTGTTGATGTATTCACGTCATCCGCCTACATAGTGGAGTATTGCCATCGTGCTGCCTATGTGGACACCATTGTGCCTTGTGATGCATACGACCCTTGCCATTCACAGACTAACTTCTGGTGGCAGAAAAGATGAACACTGGAATAACTGTATTATCCTTACCGGTTGGTTGTATAAGCTGATAGATATTGCCGTGGTTGCATATCTTGCTGTGTAGTCGATATTGTGTCTTGTGATAGGAACTGTCTTGAATTCTTTCACCCACGAATATCAGACTGCTGGAGGAAAGATTACAAAAATAAACCAAATCATATTTCTCTGAGTAGTCTGTCATATGGGTAGATGTTGCCGTGGTTACCTATATTGCTGCTGTCCATCTTATCTGTGTTCTCTTTCCTGCCACTTGAGTCACCTCTCTCATAGAAGGCCGGGTGGTGCGGTGTCAGTACCGTTATTTATACGCTTGTCACTTGAGTCACCTCTCTCATAGAAGGCCGGGTGGTGCGGTGTCAGTACCGTTATTTATACCATTGTCACTTCAGTCACCTCTCTCATAGGGGGGCCAGGTGGTGCAGTGACAGAACCGTTATTTATACCATTGTCACTTAAGTCACCTCTCGTTTTTTTTTTGTTTTTTTTTTTCACTTGCACGTCTCTCTCATAGGGGTCCTGGTGGTGCAGTGGTAACACGGGACTCGCGATTGGAACACACCGAAGTTGATTCCTGAGTCGATTAGACTGATAAACACAGCATGTTTCCTCCTATAAGTGTAAGGACTCATTTGTTGTGTTTGAAGGGAAGACTACATGCAAGAATGAATATGCTACCCGTGTCAGGAGTATGATGCTGTATGGTAGTGAAACCCGGGCACTAAAGGAAGAGGATATTCATAGGCTCAAACGTACAGAAATGAGAGCGAGTAGGTGGATGTGTATTGCGTCCTTAAATTTGTGGCCTGGGGGAATAGGTTTACGAATGAATAGTTGAGACGAAGGATGGGATTGGAATGTATTGGCGCCCTGATGAGGAGGGGTAGATTAAGATGGTTCGGGAATGTGGAGAGCATGGAAGATAATAATTACGTTGGGAAAGTGACAAGTGTGAACGGTGTGAGTGGGGCTGCTAGAGGCAGACCGAAATATACCAAGGACGAGGTAATAAAGTGTGACCTCAGGGATTAGGGGCTAAACAGTGACCCTGCCAGAGATCGAGCAGCGTGGAGAGCCGTCATTTGGTGACCAAGGCCGACGCATGCAGTCATGTTGGAGCCTTTATAAACGAAACGAATGACCTTTGTGTTATAAGTAGACGTTATTCATCACTCTTTTGAACTGTCTGCTTACATCCCCTTCTGATTTTGGCAGGTACACACACACACACACACACACACACACACACACACACACACACACACACACACACACACACACACACACACCTCGGTTTCCCTCTCCACATTTTCATATTTTTTCACCAGAAAGAATGGAATTACGGCACGAAAACTTCACCTTAGCCCCCCACCTGTCCCCCTTTGGTCTCTCACACCCCTCCCTCTCACCTAGTGCTCTCTTCTCCCTCCGCCTCCTACCCCTACCTACCCTTCTCCCTCTCTATTTCTTTCTCACCCCTACGTCACCTATCCCCTTCCACTCTTCCCTTCCTTGTCATCAGTTACCCTCTTCTCCTCCCTCCCTCTCTTTCACCCCTCTCCTCCCAGCATCCACGCTTTCCTTTTTCCTCCATACTATACCGTCTTGTCCCTCCTTCTCTTTCTCCCTTTCCCTCCCTCTCACCTATTACTCTCTCCTTCCTCCCTTCCCCCCACACAAACACTTTTCTTTCCTCTTAGGAAGAAAGGAAAATTGCAAAATTACGGAAGATGAACATTTGCAAAGATTACTTTCAGGGTATTCTTGTTACATTGTATTCATTTTTGTGTATTTTTTTCATATATTGTTTGTAGTACACGACGGTTAGGTTGTTTCTGTAACTTGGGATGAGGATGGGGATTGGAGGAGAAGTGAAAAGAAAGACTGGATAAGAAAGGAAAAGAAGAAAAAAAGAGAGGAGGAAGTAAAAGGCGGGAGCGGAGGAGGGGAGGAAAGTGAAGAGGGGGTTAGAAAATTATAGGGATGAGGGAGGGAGGATTGGAAGGAGAGGGGGAAGTGGAGAGGGTTGGAGAAGGGAGGAAAAAAAGTGGTGAGGAGGGATAGGTAGGAACACAATATGGGAGGGAAGAAGCAAAGGAAAGGGGATGAAGGGAGGAATTAAGTAAAAGGGAAGAAAGAAAGGAGTAGGTAAAGGAAAGGGAGGGGTAGATGGAGAGGAAGAATGAAAAGAGATGAGAATAGAGGGGAGGGAGAAGGAGAAAGAGGGGGTGAAAATGTGGAAGAAGAGAATGGGCGGGGGAAGGAGGGAAAGGTGTCGAGGAAAAGGAGTGGGGGACGGAAGGAAGGAAAAGCTGTGGGAAAGGAGGAGTAGGAGAAGGAACTGAGGTAGCAAAGGGAAGAAAATTTTAGAGGGTTGGAGAAAGACGAAAAATTTAGAGGGTTGGAAGGAAGGTACGAAGTGGGGGTAGGAATGGAGGAAATGGAGGGAGTACAAGGGAAAGCAAACATAGCACATTGTGTGTGATACTGAGGCTGTATTTATATAGGGTAGGTTAAAACTAGGGTACATTCCATTAGCCTGAGACAAGGATGCCAAAGCAGTAAGGCTCCCACCACCCACCAGTCCCCCCTAGTTTAATCCGGCAGGAAAAAGTAAGAGCTACCATGCTGTAGTGGAAGTTATTGGATGGGATAAATGGAAATAATTATCTACGCCGTCGTAACATATAAAGGAAATTAACATCCTGTCAACATTATGTACCATTGCGGACATTAATATGAGTTCACTTCCTCATGGTAAATACCAAGGCAGTGAGCAATGACTTTTGAAACGTAGTGATGTTATCTTCGGAACCTAACAGACTTTAGATAGTTCTGTAAGAGTTTCGTAATTTATCGACCAAAAGATGGGGCGGTGTCCCTGACTGCTACAGTAAAATGTTATGTGTTTGTGTTCTCCATGCTATGCATTTTAAAAACATTATAGTTCTTACAAGTGCTCGTGGGCCCTTCGGGCCTGAGCAGACTCGATTTCTAAAAGTCCCGGTACCGAATGAACTGTTTTCCGAACCAAACTTTGATCGCTCTGAACTCTAAAAAAAATCATCAATCGAGATGGGACCAAGTTTTTCGACATCGGGGAATTTCTGCGATTTTCATGCCAGTTTTGGTGCACCAGGACGCCTCCCTACCGAAGAAAGGCGCCCTCACCTCGCTTCGGGAATGGAACCCAAGTTGTCCGAATGCAAGTCCCAGATATTAACCACTCGGCCACGGCAACCGACCGGGCGCCGGGAGCGGCGTTTATTGGTCAAAATTTGATCGCTCATTAAATATTGTAAAAGTTTCTCAATCGTGATGGGCCCAAGTTTTTTCACATCAGCGATTTTTTTTTTTTGCGATTTTTGTGCCATTTTTGGTGCGATTTGAATGTGTAGTTTCGGCTGCCCAAAACACGCACACACACACACACACACACACACACATACACACACGTACGTACGTGTGTTTGCTGTTACCTCCTCCAGCGGGGTAGCCCCGAAAACAGGAGAAAACCACCTCTTTCAATCACATTCAATGTCTCTCACCTGTCGGGTGTAATGCATTACATAAAACATATTTAAACCATACATTTATATTTTGTTCTTTCAATGTTGTGATGATTTATTCGTCTTACGATGGACAATATAGTTTAGAAATAGACATTTCTTATCCCTTCATTACGAGGTGTCTCTGAAATTGAATCACAGTTTCTTGTGCAGAATAAAGTATAAAAAGGCGCCATCGTACTGAAGATGTTTATGCTTCATGCAATTTCTTTTGTTTCTCTAAATAATCCTTGACTGTTTATCTCTTGGAAAAATTGTCATACCTACATTCTTTCCTTTACATAAATGTCTCCTGTCCTTTGATCGCTAACATATCAGTAATCTCTGTCATCCTGCCTACCACAGTTGTATCCAACACATTTTCCAACCACTCTTAACAGCTGCCATCATAGTTCTCGCACTTCTGTATCATCCTTTCCCGTGTGTGTGTGTGTGTGTGTGTGTGTGTGTGTGTGTGTGTGTGTGTGTGTGTGTGTGTGTGTGTGTGTGTGTGTGTGTGTGTTTTGAGTAACCCAGGTCTGTTTTGCAGAAGGACACCCATCAACCGCAGGCAAGCAATTGCATCTGCAGGTCCGTCTCGTGCAGTGTCCAGATACTTCACTTATCAGACGACGCCTCGCCACTGCGAGGCGCGGGAAAGATTATGTAGGTGGGAGTGGTTACCGTGTTTGTGAATCTATAATAGGAATGGTTGACGAGATAGGTGATGAAGGGATGTATAAGTGGGAGTGGTTTCCGTGTTTGTGGTTTTGTAATAGTGGTGGTTATGATCGTAGAACCAGACCACTAATCATCACCATAACGTTAATGTGGAAATGGTTACCGTGTTTGTCATTCTGTAAGAGTAATGTTGACGAGATAAAAGCAGACCACGAGTAGCGACCATAACCCTATGATCACACCAGCCCTTCTCAAGGATGTCGCCTTTATACATTATATTTTACCATCACCAAGAGCTTGACGGTAAAATAGGCTTAGGGATGACTTCTCTTAGTGAACTGGCTGGAAACAGTCATCCTAAACGCCTTAAATGTCTGTTGTTTAATTCCTGCTACATCCAGACAGTTTTATTTATATTAAAAAGAACCTGTAGTAAAGAGATGAATATAGTCAGTAATGGATCAAGTGTTTTCATGGATGTAAAGGTTGTGGTGAAAGTGGAGGCTTGAAAAGTGATATCCCCTACCATAAATCGCATGCATAAATTCCATATTGTATAAAATTTGTGTCATTTTTTAAAGCACTGTATTTAGCCACAAATCAAATATGGCTCTCAGAAGCACCACTTTAGTAACTGCAATGTACACATCAAAATTCGTCGTAAAAAGTTACACCTGTTAGAAGTTTTTAGAGAGTGTTATAAGCATTCCATTGAGAACAGACAGACCAACATTCTATTTTATGTACTGTACATATATTCGGATGATGGCGTGCTGTGGTGAAGTTTGATGGTGTGATATAATGTGGTGGCCATTGTTAAAGTGTGTCAGTGTGGTGTGGTGTGTGATAGTGTGTGGTATGACCCCAGGTAATGCTGTGGTAGCATGGTAATTTTTGGGCTGGGGGATGTGCTGTGAATTTCTGCATACATCTCTCCAACACAGGGCTGCAGCATGGTCCAGTACGCTGCAATTTGAGCTAATACTGTACAGTGTAATGCCGTTGCATACTAGTATTGGGTAATGCAATGTAATGTGCATGACCGTTTGTTAGAGAGCAAGCTTATGGTGTCATATAACCTCATGTGTCCTCCCAACCACAGTAAAACATAATGAATGACTCACTTGTCCCAGTTCTTGAGTGTGTGTGCTGCCTGTGTGTGGGTGTGTGCTGTTGCTATGATTCTGTATGCGTTTTGTTGCCGCGCCTCTGCTGCTGTTCTTATTTGACTTTAATATGAAGTGCTTCTTATAATGTTCTAAGTTTCGTTGTTTCGTTGTTTCGGTGCGTCTCTTGGTGTGTCAGCTGATGTGCGTCTGGTGCTATGCTTGTGTTTGTTTATGATTCTTTTAAGCATCTTTTGTTGTGTTTGTTAGTATGCTGATGCTGTGTCGTCAGTATATGCTTTATCCTTTCATGATGCTTTTGTTTCTGTGCTGTCCTGTGCCTCTGTTGCTATCAGTTTCTCTCCTTCTATCCGATGTGATGTAGTGTCTCACATCCTTCACATACATTACTGTACGGTACATCTCTTGATTCAGTTGCTGTAATTCTGTCTGAAATTTCCTAATTTCTTCCGTGTACTCCTTCCGAGGTACTATTGTTGTAGCCAAAGAGACCACTCCAGTTAGATGCGACTCCAAGAAGGATAAAGTCCCGTGATATTTCGTTAATGGCAAGCGACTCTGCATATAATCGACCCAGTCCCAGATTAAAAAGAGCAAGAACAAAATTTTTCAGTTTAGTTCTAAAATGCGTCGTAATCTTGATGACCTGAACTCGCGGACTGAGGCAAGCAACTTTAATCTGGAATTTGATTTATACATGAGTCAAATTATTGAAGTTTGTATGAGAATTTCAGCTTTTAACTTGCGGAGTATGATGGCGTCTCTTGTACCTTATCGTTGTCACAGCAAGACAGTTTTTATTCGTATAACACAAAACCTCTTTGTCCGTAGTGGGTAGAAGCACTGTTCTTCAGCTTCTTTGATACTGGGATTTTTTAAAATCATCACCAGGGATTTCTTTCCCTCTGGTGGCTATTTGCATAATGGTAAGGCTGGTCACGTTTTGGGTAACTTAGCGTGACCTTCCCTCTTCAGGTGGTGAAGGAGAGAGGGGAGAGGGAAACGAGTGACTGGGGAAGGAAACAGAGAAGGAGAGAGGAATGACAGAGAGGGCAGAGAAAGAATGAGGAAGGGACAGAAGGGGAGTAAAGGGACTGGGATGGAAGGATGCAAGCGACTGAGAGGGGTAGAAAGGGATGGCTGAGAGGAGGGGAAAGGGATGGGAGGGAAAAGGAGGAGAGAAGAGTGATGGGATAGTAAAAGGTAGTGAAAGAAGGATAAGAAGGTGGAAAGAAGAGCAAGGGAATATAAATAGAGAAGGAAAAATATGACGAAGTGAGGGAGAAGGGAAGGCGTGAGAGAAAAGAAAATCTTCATTAATGGAGGCAGGGAGGAAAGAGGAAATGAAGAGCGACGGGGAAGGGAGTGAGACGCATGTTAAGGCAATGGGAGTAGAGGAAAAGCGGAACAAGATTAATACATGGAGGAAAAAGGGAGGAAGGGATGACAGGACGGCAGGGTAAGGTAAGGCAGGGTATGGCATGGCATGGCAGGGTGGGTAGGGCAGGGTAGGGTAGGGCAGGGTTAGGTAGGATAAGTCATGGTAAGGCAGGGCAGGGCAGGGCAGGACAGGGGTGGACAAAAACGGGAGGGTCAAGTAGCGCAGGGTAGAGCATGGCAGGAAAATGAAGAAAGTGGGCAAAACGGGAAGAATGGCAGGGCAAAACAGGATAGGGCAGGGCACGTGGAAGTACGCAAAAGAGAATGATAAATATGAAGTTAAAAGGACCGTGAGGGAAATCAGGAAGATGCATGAGGTGGGGCGGGAGGGGAGAGGAGGGGAGGAAAGAGAACAGAGGGGACATGTGAAAATGAAGTGAGGGGAGGGACAATGAAGGGGAGGCCTTGATTTGTACATGGGGGAAGCGAAGAGGAGGAGAGTGGAAAGGGTAAGAAAATGAAATAGAAAAGGTGAGACAGGGAGGAAGGAATGAAAGGAGAATAAAGGAATAGGGACGGAGAGGTAGCCTAAGACGCGCAAGAGAAGAGGGTTAAGAGAGAATATATGAAAGAAGGAGTGGGAGAAGGATAGAAGAAAGGAAAAAATGAGAAAAGAGGAAAAAGAATGGAATGCAGGGGACAGAGCAGATGACAGGAATAGAAGGGAGAGAAGAGAGGAAGAAACAGAAAGAATACTCGGAAATGAGGAAGCATAAATTATAGAAAAAGAGAGAGGAAGGAAACACGAAAAGAAGAGAAAAGGAGGGACGTAAAATACGGGAATAAAGAGGAAGGAAAGGAGAGTGTAAGACAAATAGAGGAGAGGCTGAATAAAAAAAAATTACAGGATGAATGAAGGAAGGGGAGGGAAGGGAGGAAGAGCAAAGGAAAGAAGAGAAGAAAGGGGGAAAAAAGGGAAAGGAAGGAGAGAGATGAAATAAAAGAAAGATGGAAAATGAAAAAGGAGAGAAGGGGACAGAGGGAGAAGAAAGGAAAGATTAGGAAAAAAAAAAAAGGGGGGGGAAGGGCGAAAGGAGAGGAGGGGAGGGGAAGGAGGATGAAATGGATGCGAAGAATATAATGTAATGCATTGGGAAAAGTGACTTAGGAAGGGAGAAGGAAAGTAGAAATATGAAAATAATGAAAAAGAAACGGAAGAGGTGGGTAATGAAGGTTACAGTGATTAATATAAAGGAGGAAGTGGAGCTGGGCAACAGGGGGTGAGGGATGAAAGGGTGACTGTGAAAGAAGAAGGAAGGTGGTGACCTAGAAACTATGTACAGCATATCTCTGGCGTCCCTATATGGTGACCTCATGTTTACAGCAGTAAAGAACAAGTCGACAGACGCACATTTTATAAATGACAGATTATTGATGGCGAGAGACTAGAATGAAAAAAAAAAAAAAAAAAAAAGTAAAAGATAAATCGTGGAACTACATAATTTACCCCCTAATCCTTCCTCTTCCCCCCCCCCCCAAAAAAAGGCCTAATTACATATTCTACCAAGCACCCAGACTAATGGGTAAAAATCTAATAAGTGGGAGATGAAAGGTGATGAGTTAAGATGGAGGTTGAGCGTGAGGTGGATGGTTAGGTGTGAGGTGGAGAGGTGAGGTGGGAAAGTACGGTGAAGCTTGGTGGAGACGTTTGATGAAACGTGGTGGAGAGGTATGGTGAAACGTGGAAAGGTATGATGAAACGTGGTGGAGAGGTATAGTGAAAACGTGGAGAGGTATTTTGAAGCGGGGATGAAAAGCAAGATAGAGCATGGTGAAGAGGTAAGGTGAATCGTGTTTGAGAAACGTGAGGAGAAGGGTGAAGAGGTGAGCTGGAAAGTTATGAAGTGTGGTGGAGATGTACAGGGATGTATAGTGGAGAGGCGAAGTGGAATGGTATGGTGAAGCGTGGTGGAGATATAGTACAGTGAAGCATGGTGGAGAGGTATGGTGAGCAGTGGTGAAGAGCTGAGGTGGGGCGACATGGTAAAGCGTGGTAGAGAGGCAACGTGAAGTGTGATGGAGAGGGCTGTGTATGGGGTGAGAAGGTTGAGGTGGGGTGAAGTTAGATGGAGAGGTGATATTAGAGGCAGAGGTGGGGATGAGATGAGGAAGTAATGTACAGAGGTTAGGTGAGGTGTAGTGGAGGGGTGGAGGTGAGGTGTAGAGATGTGGTGAAGCTGGAGATAAGGCAGAAGTAGGGGAGGTAAAGTGGAGTGGAGAGGGTAGGATGCGAGGGTGGCGTGGAGAGTGTTGGGTGTGACGGCGAGGTGGATAGGACTGACTGTGAGGGTGGGATGGAAAGATTTGGGTGTGATGGTGGGGTGGACAGGATTGGCTATGAGGGTGGAGTGGACAGGGTTGGTTGTGATGGTGGGGTAACAGGGGTGAGATTATGGGTGGGGTGCAAAGGAGTGGGTTTGCGGATGGGGCACAGAGGGGTGGGTTTGTGGGTGGGATGCAGAGGGGTGGGTTTGCGGGTGGAGTGTAGAGGGGTGGGTTTGCAGGTGGGGTGCAGGGTGGGTTTGCGAGTGCGGTGCAGAGGAGTGGGTTTGGGGGTGGGGTGTAGAGGAGTGGGTTTGCGGGTGGGGTGGAGAGGATTGAGTGTGAGGGTGGGGTGGAGAGGGTTAGATGGACAGGGTTGAATGTTAGGGTGGGGTGTGAGGGTGGGGTGGAGAGGGTGGGGTGTGAAGGTGGAGTGGAGAGGGTTGGGTGTGAGGGTGGGGTGGAGAGGGTGGGGTGTGAGGGTGGGGTGGAGAGGGTGGGGTGTGAAGGTGGAGTGGAGAGGGTGGGGTGTGAGGGTGGGGTGGAGAGGGTGGGGTGTGAGGGTGGGGTGGTGAGGGTTGGGTGTGTGGGTGGGGTGGGGAGGGTGGGTTTTAAAGAGGGGGAGTGACAGCAATGGATGACCAAAGCATCTTTAAATGCCGCCTTGCTGTCCCATTCACCGTTGTTGCACACTGTACTCTCATCCTCTCCTGCCATACCGTAGCCCCCTCCCCCTCCCTTCCTCTCCCCTCTTCTTTCTCCAAATAATACACCTTTAAGGACGCACACATGCATTCCTTACGTACACAGCGACGCACACACCATAATCATACAACTATACTTATGCAAATACAAGCACATACTCACATACGCAGAGAGAGAGAGAGACACACACACACACACACACACACACACACACACACACACACACACACACACACACACACACACACACACACACGACCGCTTTCCGATCCCTAACAGGCATCATAAAAACGAAAATGTGAAAGTCATGACACGTTTCAAGTCTTTGGTATTACGGACATTAAAAGCCCTGGGTGACGGTGGGTATTGGAAAAGCCACTCGTTAACAGCAACATGTGCGGCACTGGAGGCCAACGTGCATGCTTTAGTCCAGGAGCCAAGGGGTGTTTGCATGCATGAGTGGGCCAGAAAATCGCCCTCTTGATTTAGTTAGATGATCCACTGGGACACCTTTTTAGTGAGAGTGGACATCCTGAAACCCGGCAATAAGTGTGTTATTCAGGTTTTTTGTTGAATTTCATGAAACCCAAATTGCTAAAAAATTTAGGGGTAGGGGTAATGTAAATTGCTGTAACTCTTCAATAAAATGCTCTACAGAGTCCTATTACCACTCAAAATGAAGCTTAATGAATCATCTATTCAAAGAATACAAGTACAATATGAATGGACAATACCCAAGGTCACAAGAGGTCAAAGTATGACGTAATAAGATGCAAGCTTAAAATTTCTGACCTATCAAAGAAAAACATCTATGAAAACTAGGTGAATGGATTGAAAGTTTATTGCTTGGTGTATTCTAGTGATGTACACGATTGGCAAGTTTTTGAAATTGGTTGGAACAAATAATCATGTATTTTAACTCCTTGCGGTCCAATACAATAATACAAAATTTGTGAAAGACCTACTAATGGAAGCTATGCATTAATGATACTACGGTACTAATGGTTTTACTGGATCTGCAAAAATGATCTCAAACCACTCTGTATCGGACACTGCAAGGCACTTGTACAAAGCAGATGTCACTTATCGTCGGTGACATATCTGATGAATGACCCACTAGTGTGTGTGTGTGGGGGATGGGCAGTGGGTAATGTATTTGGTGGTGCATTAGATCAATGGCCTTGGTTTTTATATCCCTTCACCTGACATTTGCAGTAAGGACAGCATTTGATACCCAGTTACCTGTAAGGACAGCGTTTGGTAGAGCAGGAAGTACATTTACAGGGCATTCGGAAGTCATCCAGTAGCAAGACTTGAAGTTGGTCCTGTTGAAGAATGCCATCTTCACTGAAACCAAAGTCTCTTGGATCCAGCTGAGGGTTGTCTAGGCAGTGCAGCTGTAGATATGTTCCAAAGAATGCCCCGAGGACATGACCCTTGACTGATCGGCAGGTGGGAGGCAGTTCCAAAATGGCCTTTTTGCTGTGGTGGCAGAGGTAGTACCGCATTTCATCCATCGTTCTGCATGACGTGCCTCACTTGTACACATTCACAAGGAACTCCTCCACCAAGTCAAAGTCAATGCGATTCGGATCCTTTCCAAACTCATTCAGATAATGCACCGGATCTGCCTTCAGCGCAGCAGCCTTTGTACCAAATTTACTGGTAGAATCACAGCCAGTGAGATGGTGCAGGGCAACTAAGACTTTGCAAGTGTCTGTTCCCAACATGTCGCCTAGAACATGCAGGGGTATGTATCTAGTGGTATTGCCAACACCAGCCCGTATCCACATCTCTTGTAGGCCATGTGCCTTCAGAAGTGACGAGTATTGTAGTGCCAGGATTACCACATCAGTATCATTCGATATGATAACCGCTCTCTTAGCCCCATTCTCAACAGCATGCAGAGCGTGTGGGATAATCCTGCCGTCGGCTTCTTCAATTGTCGTGTCTAGATCGGGTAACGGTGTCTCGATGCCATTCAAAATAGCCATGCATAGTTCCATTTTGGGAGGAAGTCCAATCGAACTGACAATTGTATCTGTCGTCAGTCTTGGCTTGGCCAAGATGTGTTGTCGAAGGAGCTTCTGTAGCTTGGATTTGTTCGCAGACGAGGCCCAGAATGCATCCATTGTGACTGGCCTTTGCGTTCCTGTGTCTATCACATATAAATCAATTGGACAGCAACCACACCTCCTAGCCCTCTCACAATCCTTCACTGAGCCCTCAGTGTAAGTGTCGAAGACGAAGTCGACATGTTTAGCATTGCTGCCAAGCCCACATGACACATCCAAGAACTGATCGCAAAGTTCACCAAAGGTGCTCATCTGGGATACCCTCATGCGGAGAAGGCCTGCCATTGCATCAATGATAGTGACCATGTTTGTTGGCTTCCATTCTGATGGTGCCTCGTCTGAGAACAAATCCAAGCTACAGAAGCTCCTTCGACAACACATCTTGGCCAAGCCAAGACTGATGACAGATACAGTTGTCAGTTCGATTGGACTTCCTCCCAAAATGGAACCATGCATGGCTATTTTGAATGGCATCGAGACACCGTTACCTGATCTAGACACAACGATTGAAGAAGCCGACGGCAGGATTATCCCACACGCTCTGCATGCTGTTGAGAATGGGGCTAAGAGAGTGGTTATCATATCGAATGATACTGATGTGGTAATCCTGGCACTACACTACTCGTCACTTCTGAAGGCACATGGCCTACAAGAGATGTGGATACGGGCTGGTGTTGGCAATACCACTAGATACATACCCCTGCATGTTCTAGGCGACATGTTGGGAACAGACACTTGCAAAGTCTTAGTTGCCCTGCACCATCTCACTGGCTGTGATTCTACCAGTAAATTTGGTACAAAGGCTGCTGCGCTGAAGGCAGGTCCGGTGCATTATCTGAATGAGTTTGGAAAGGATCCGAATCGCACTGACTTTGACTTGGTGGAGAAGTTCCTTGTGAATGTGTACAAGTGAGGCACGTCATGCAGAACGATGGATGAAATGCGGTACTACCTCTGCCACCACAGCAAAAAGGCCATTTTGGAACTGCCTCCCACCTGCCGATCAGTCAAGGGTCATGTCCTCGGGGCATTCTTTGGAACATATCTACAGCTGCACTGCCTAGACAACCCTCAGCTGGATCCAAGAGACTTTGGTTTCAGTGAAGATGGCATTCTTCAACCAGACCAACTTCAAGTCTTGCTACCGGATGACTTCCGAATGCCCTGTAAATGTACTTCCTGCCCTACCAAACGCTGTCCTTACAGGCAACTGGGTATCAAATGCTGTCCTTACTGCAAATGTCAGGTGAAGGGATATAAAAACCAAGGCCACTGATCTAATGCAACACCAAATACATTACCCACTGCCCATCCCCCACACACACACTAGTGGGTCATTCATCAGATATGTCACCGACGATAAGTGACATCTGCTTTGTACAAGTGCCTTGCAGTGTCCGGTACAGAGTGGTTTGAGATCATTTTTGCAGATCCAGTAAAACCATTAGTACCGTAGTATCATTAATGCATAGCTTCCATTAGTAGGTCTTTCACAAATTTTGTATTATTGTATTGGACCGCAAGGAGTTAAAATACATGATTATATGTTCCAACCAATTTCAAAAACTTGCCAATCGTGTACATCACTAGAATACACCAAGCAATAAACTTTCAATCCATTCACCTTGTTTTCATAGATGTTCTCTTTGATGGGTCAGAAATTTTAAGCTTGCATCTTATTACGTCATACTTTGACCTCTTGTGACCTTGGGTATTGTCCAATCATATTGTACTTGTATTCATTGCATAGATGATTCATTAAGCTTCATTTTGAGTGGTAATAGGACTCTGTAGAGCATTTTATTGAAGAGTTATAGCAATTTACATTACCCCTACCCCTAAATTTTGTAGCAATTTGGGTTTCATGAAATTCAAAAAAAAAAAACTGAATAACACACTTATTGCCGGGTTTCAGGATGTCCACTCTCACTAAAAAGGTGTCCCAGTGGATCATCTAACTAAATCAAGAGGGTGATTTTCTGTCCCTCTCATGCATGCAAACACCACTTGGTTCCTGGACTACCTACGAGTATTGGCAATTTGTCATACATTTCTCACCTACATATCACACACCTCTCACCTGTTATGTCTATTACCTATATCATATCACACACCTCTCACCTCTCGAAGTCTCTCACCTATATCACGTCACACACCTCTCACCTGTCAAGTCTCTCACCTATATCACGTCACACACCTCTCACCTGTCAAGTCTCTCACCTATATCATGTCACACACCTCACATCTGTCAAGACTCACTTACATCACGTCACACACCTTTGACATGTCAAGTCTCTCACCTATATCATGCCACAAACCTCTCACCTGTCAAGTCTCCCACCTATATCATGTCACACACCTCTCACCTGTCAAGTCTCTCACCTATATCATGTCACACACCTCTCACCTCTCGAAGTCTCTCACCTATATCACGTCACACACCTCTCACCTGTCAAGTCTCTCACCTATATCATGTCACACACCTCTCACCTGTCAAGTCTCTCACCTATATCACGTCACACACCTCTCACCTGTCAAGTCTCTCACCTATATCACGTCACACACCTCTCACCTGTCAAGTCATACACCCTCACCTATATCATGTCACACACCTCTCACATGTCAAGTCTCTCACCCACTGTATATCATGTCACACACCTCACACCTGTCAAGTCTCTCACATACTGTATATCATGTCACACACCTCTCACCTGTTATGTCATACACCCTCACCTGTATCATGTCACACACCTCTCACCTGTTATGTCATACACCCTCACCTGTATCATGTCACACACCTCTCACCTGTCAAGTAGCTCACCTGTATCGTGTCACACACCTTTCACCTGTCATGTCATACACCCTCACCTATATCATGTCACACACCTCTCACCTGTCATGTATCTCACCTGTATCATGTCACACACCTCACACGTGTCACGTCATACACCCTCACCTGTATCATGTCACACACCTCACACGTGTCACGTCATACACCCTCACCTGTATCATGTCATACCGGTACACCCCTCAGCATACACCCTCACCTGTATTATGTCATACATCCCTCAGCATACACTCTCACCTGTATCATGCCATACATTCCTCAGCATACACCCTCACCTGTACCATGTCATACATCCCTCAGCATACACCTTCACCTGTACCATGTCATACATCCCTCAGCATACACCCTCACCTGTACCATGTCATACATCCCTCAGCATACACGCTTACCTATTGCCATACATCCTTCACCATACACGCTCACCTATATCATGTCATACATCCTTCAGGATACACCCTCACCTGTACCAAGTCATACATCCCTCAACCATCTCCACTCGCCGTACTTTCCCTTCCCATCTCATCAAACCCTATGTATTTTTTTTTCTTCAGTATCTGTATTCTGTTGTCTTCGTTGAGTCTGTTCCTGATACCGTTATTGTTTGTTAGTGCCATGTGGCGTCGTCTCGATTTTGTGATTCTTGTGTATGTTTTTTTTCATCATATTCCTGTTTAATATCATACCATACATCCGTGGGTCTACTCATCCCTGCTTTTCCATTCTATGTGGTGTGTTATCTCCTGCATCAATAAAACCTGTAATGTTTTGAAAGAGAGAGAGAGAGAGAGAGAGAGAGACAGACAGACAGACAGAGAGGGTGGGGGGGGGACGTTTGTGAGAGTGTGTGGCTGGTTGGTCGTGTGGGTGTTATTGCGTATGTTAAGTACTGCTTTAGTAATTTTTGCATTTGTTAGTGAGGCTTGTTAAAATTTACCCTTTAAGTATAATTTGTCAATCAGTGTGTTATGTATCGGTGGTTTACTGTGCTGTGTTCTGTTATAGCGTGTCATATTCCTGAGTCTATCCCCTCCTCGTCACTCCTCTGCTTCCACCCATTCCTCTTCTCCTCATGTACTGTACCAACACTGCTTGTAAAATTTGAGAAAATGAGTGTCCGGGTGGTATGTGTCTCTGATTACGTTTGTATTTTTATGCTTAAGTGGTTATTCTGTGGCACTTTCCTTCTTGCGTGACAACCGCTACCTGCAGTGTTTAAGAAAGTGTTTTGCTGTGGTGCGGTGCGGAGTGGTGTGGTGTGGTGTGGTGCGGTGCAGAGAGGGGCGGTGTGGTGCGGAGCGGTGCGGTGCGGTGTGTTGTCGTGTGTTGTGTTCTCCGTGTCTGTGTACCTTATCTTATCATGTGTTGACATCTTAATCTGCACACGCGATGACAAATGTGTGTGTGTGTGTGTGTGTGTGTGTGTGTGTGTGTGTGTGTGTGTGGAAGACTGGAGTTAATGTGTGCCGGGGCGGCCAATCAGGTGTCAGAAATACACCAGTTCTCCCAAACATCAACACCATAAATCAGGTGTCATTCCTACATCTTGTTGTTGGTTTATTCCCCAGCCCAGGCCGTAAAAAAAGTATTATAAATGATTCCTTATAAAACACCCAGACTCTCTCATTTACTAGGTCACGAGGTAAATAGAGCTTCCAGGCCGTGAAACAGCGTTATTACCGATTCTGTACATAAAACTAAGACTCTCATTTACTTAGCCACGAGGGGATTAAGTCCTGATTTAAAGGAGTGTATAATTTCAGAGATAAGAATATAATCTATAATAATTAGTCTTACTGCATTCATCTGATCCAAATCGAGGTGGTAGTGGAATGGACAGAGCAGTGAGCTCGATCCAGACAGGGTCAGAGAGGAGATCGCGGATTTTAATGTAGCTAAAACAGTCATTACAGATCTTCCACAAGATCGCACGAGATGTAATAAAATAAGCCAGCTTTAATACAGACATCCTTCACACGTATTCAGTTCGAGGTGGTGCATAATAAATTCAGCGCCTAAGACGTGACACGTACAGTAAATGTGTGTGATACGAACAAGGATTGCTGGATCTTCCGGAGCACAATGTCTACACACACTTGATAATTGATACACCACAACATACTGTCCATATCAGCGCAGTACTGTCTACTGTATATCACTGCAACACACTGTCCATATCACTGCAACAAACTGGCCATATCACTGCAACAAACTGGCCATATCACTGCAACAAACTGGCCATATAACTGCAACACACTGTCCATATCACTGCAACAAACTGGCCATATCACTGCAACAAACTGGCCATATCACTGCAACAAACTGGCCATATCACTGCATCACTCTGTCCATATCTGCAACACACTGTCCATATCACTGCAATACTGTCCACATCACTGTAACACACTGACCACATCACTGCAACACACTGTCCCCATCACTCCATTACACTGGACATATCACTGCGACACGGCCAAATCACTGCAACACTGTCCATATCACTGCAACACACTGCCACATCACTACAACAAACTGCCATATCACTACAACACACCTCCTGTCACTGCGGCACACTGTTCCTATCAGTGCAACACTTCGCAGCCTCTTATATTCGTGTTGCCTGCACAGCATTTAGTTCTGTTGTGTTGGTACCGGTATTTGTCAAGGTGTAGGAGAGACAATACTAAGTCCAACTGACCCTGTGCAGCCAACCACATGAAAAACCAAACGACACCGTCATCGTAGTGATGGGGTGTTCGTATTTGGAGTCCCATGGCAGGCCTCGTAGCCCATCCTTCTAAGCGATTTATTTTGCATACTACACCTTAACATTCTCGTTTAGGTTAATTAAACTACTGTCGACATACACAAAGTTTATTTCAATAGTATAACACAGACTATATCCTTAAGTATAATGTGAAAAATAAATCGCTAAGGAATAGCTGCTACGGAAACTTTCGGGTCACTAAATCTCCACCACAATACAAGGTTCGCCCAACATAAATTAACCAGAGTATTAGGTCCTCGTGGTGATGGGGTTAAATCTCCACCACAATGCAAGGTTAACCCTTTCAGCTCCAGGACGTTGCTTATTTTCACATGTTTGATGTCGCCAGACGATTTTATTCACCTAAGGACAGACATCTAGCCCTGGATGGATTTATAATGGCTGTATCTAACCACTCCAGTTCGAAACATCATCTGGAGATACCACGGATATAACAGAGACATCCTTCTAGTGAAAAGGTTAGTTTCCTGTAATACTAGTTAAATGTACCCGGTAATCGATCTAATATGCATACAGCCAAAGTTTTTATCTGTGATGTATGAAACCTATGTCAAAGTAAAATATGAATGCATACGAGTATTAGCTTTATACGCAAATGCATATCCCATAAGCGTAGAAACTATAGCATAACAGAGTGCATATAATCCAGTTCTAAATTCTAATAAACCTGGAATGAATGTATTCCATGTTTATAATGTATTCCATCTCCTCCTCCTCCTCATCATCATCATCATCATCATCACAAAAAAAGCACCATCACCACCACCATCATCATTCTGGCCTTTTTTTTAACCGATCTAATGACTGGATGAGGTATTCATATGGTATAATATATAATGTGCGGTATATGCAGGTTTAAATTATACCATATTATATGCAAAGTCAAAACTACAGTGAATATATAACACAAATGCAAACTATAAACTGTCATGACCCAAATGTAACTCATCTGGACTAAGCACCGTACATAACCCAAGCCTACACCCTTCACACCTGAACAGGCCGCAGCAGCCACGTTATATTTGTACACAGCAGTATAATATTTCATAATAAGGTTTTCCTAAAGGCCCGCGCCAGTGCAATATCTCGTTAGTTATAATCCCAGTAACAAAAATAAACACCGGATTCCGCACGTCTGTTTCCAGCCTTGCCCAGCCTTTTCACACATTTAAACCCGTCACAAGCGATTCCAATTTGGCGCAGGTTCCTTGAATATTCATGAATATATGGACGATTCGATATTACGTTTGTCGAGTGTAGGAGGAACAGTGCAGTGTGAGCGGCGTTGGTGACGATACACGACCCAATACAGGGTTTACAGAGCTCCAGCATGCGATACTGGTGTGTGTGTGTGTGTGTGTGTGTGTACATACATGATATATACAGTATCTCTCTCTCTCTCTCTATATTGTTACGTTGTCCGCCTTTCCGTTCCCACGGATGCAGCCATTACAGCTGGGCTAGGGGATTATGCAGTATGTATCCGTGTCATTCGCGGAGTTTACATTAGCGAGTGTTACAAGTTCTTTTGTTTCTTTCGTTCCTGCCACTGAGGGCAATTTTATTTAATACCATGCTGAGAATGCATTTGATTATTTTGTTTGTCTTGTGTGAGCTACTAGTATATTTAATGATGTTTTGCTTGCATTAGAAGTACCAATTTATTGTAGAGAGAGAGGGGCACGAATATAAGTTCTTATTAATTAATTTGATTATGCGTTCGCGCTTGGCCGTGCGCGAGCCTTGATCAGAGTCAGTCTCTTCCCAGCTAGCTTCCGTATCGTGCGTGTGTGCACACTCTCTCTCTCCCCAGTCATTTTTATGCCGAGCTGGCGTTTTCATTTAAGTTTATTTTTATTCTTTTTGTTGCTGACTGAGGGAAGTAGATATTTTATTTGTTTTTGTGACCTTGTTGTCTTTGGAGGGCCAGTCTAGCTCACCGTAGTCTCTCGCTGCCTTTGTTAACGTTCCCCAACACACGTACATACACACACACCCCTAACCCCTACACAGTTAATCCCATCTCTTTGCACAAGGCTAGTGAGAACCATCGTGAGCTACTAACTGTGTTCCCCCTTGGACACGGGTTAAGTAGAAAGTCGTCACCACCGGAAGTGGGAGGTGTTCCTGTAGGCTGTCTCGGGCGGTATTACTTCCGGTAGTGACGATAGTGGGCTAGATCTATAGGTAGGCTGTTCCGTTTTATTATCAAAGTACAGAGTGTTGCGTTCTTAAGTAAGTACTTTTCCGTTGCGCAGTTTTTCTCTAGTTTGCGGAGTGTCAGTGCCGGGGTCTGCGTTATTTTTGCAACGCAGTGGAGGCCGATCATCTAAGGCTGACTTCTTGTCTTTTTGTAATAGCCCCGGACTGGCGCCACCGTAACAGTGGCGACCTCGCATCAGGATATCCTAACAGTGCCTTTTTCTTGCTAGGATATCGTTACCTTGGTGTTCTCTGTGCTTTGAGGTGAAGTTGATGTGTTTGTAGTTTCTCAGTCAGCATTAGTATTTCATTATTGAGTACTGCCATTGATTTGTCGCCATGGAGTCACGCGTGTCTACACCAGATCGCGTACGTGCTGAGTCACCTGTGGATATGGAAAATATGGAACAACGAGAGGCACCTAGCAAAGGTACTCCCCGTGTGAGCCCTGAGTTTGACTATGGTGCTGAGTTGCCTCGTTTCGCTACCCCACTATTACCATCTATGATGCCGCCGAGCCAGTTTAGAGCAGTTCCCCCGGGTATGTCTGGTGCTTTCCCTGGAGCTGTTCATTCCACTCCCATATACCCTGGAGTCTTGTCACCGGAGGCTCAGTTGCAGTTGGAGTTGAAAAAGATGGAGATGCAGCGTGCAAAAGAAGAGAGGGAGATGGAGATGCAGCGTGCAAGAGAGGAGATGGAGTTGCAGCGTGAAAAATGCGATTTGAGCTGGAGAAGACTCGCTTGGAGGTGACTGCTAATAGACCAACTTCAGATACCCAAACCTCAGGCCGTGCAGAGGATAGGGAGAGTTGGTTCTCAAGGAGTCTAAAATTAGTGCCAGCATTTGATGAGTTGAAGGTGACAGAATGGTTTGTCAGGTTTGAGAAGAAGGCTAGGGAGTTTGAGTGGCCAAGGCAGCGCTGGGTGGGGTTGGTATCTAATGTGCTGAAGGGAAAAGCCTTGGAAGTGTATAATAGGTTGAGCCCTGAGGATGTAGATGATTATGATGAATTTAAAACAGCCATCCTGAAGGCATATGAACTTAGACCAGAGGCTTATCGGTTGTTGTTCCGTGGTGCTCGGAAAAGGCCTGCTGACACCTATATGGCCTACGCCAGGTATCTGGAGGAGAGGTTAGACGAGTGGTTGCTGAGTGAGAGCGCCACTTCGTATAACGAGGTGCGTGAACTGCTTTTGATGGAACATTTTACCAACATGGCTGACAAAGAAATTGGTGTTAAAATTAGGGAGAAGAGATTCAAGACCGTGAAGGAAGCAGCGACGTGGGCTGATGACCGGGTGTTTGCCTTGCGGAGTATGGGGGTCAAGTACGCTAATTTTCAGTATTCCAGGGAGAGGACTGTGAGTGGCCCTGCCTGGGATAAATCTCCCGTGAATCAGTCCAAGGGAAGTTCAGAGGAGAAAAAGAATTCAGGGAGAAAGAGCCCTGTATCCAGTTCGAAGCTAGTTTGTTACTTTTGCAAACAGAGTGGGCACATCAAGCCTAACTGCCCTAAGTGGAAGGCCTCCCAAAATGCCAAACCAGTGGCACTAATTGTAGGTTCGAGTCAGGTGAACGAGAGGAGTTGGGAGAGTGGTAACGGTGAGGGAGAAGTCTGTGGAAAGCTGGAGTTCAGCCGGCTGTGCTCGCTGCCAGCTCAGGCTGAAAAGGTTACCCAACATGCTACGCCACCTCCGGATGAACAGCCTCAGAAATCGTCCCTAGACTGGTGTAAACCTTTTATATGTCACGGCACAGTGAAAATTCATGGGATCAGTTATCCAGTTACTGTGGCTCGTGATACCTGTGCACAACAGTCTGTGTGCAGAAACGTGACTGGAGGGCCTGTAAACTCAGGGAAGTATGTGCTGTGTAGAGGCATGAACTCAGATGAATACTATGATTATGTTCATGTGGAACTCGATTGCCCCATTGTTCAGGCTGCAGCTCAAGTAGCTGTTGCTGATGTAATGCCAGTAGAGGGGATTGATTTTCTGCTGGGGAACGACCTGGCTGGGGAGAAAGTATTTCCATCTCTTCCCCCACCAGTTGTTGTGGCAGAGAAGTGTTTTGACGCCCCAGAAATTGGTATTGAAATTGATGCAGAAGTGGAAGCCATGTTCCCGGTCTGTGCAATTACACGATCTATGGCACAGGTTGCAACCCGGGAGGAAGAACTGGTGAAGTCACAGGTTCTTGGGGTCGACTGTGATGAGGCAGGGCCACCAATGGAGGAACCTAGTGAGCAGAGTGTTGCTGTAGTGGGTGAGGAGAGTGGGAATGCGTGCATGGGCGCCGCCCCACTTCCCACTCAGGACACTAGAGGTGGTGTTGAGTGTGTCTGTGTGGAGACTGAACCCAGCCCATCGACTGAATTAGGAGAATTTCAGGACGCTGGGGTCGACTGCGGGGATGCAGGACCACCGTCAAACGCGCCTGAGGAACAGAGTGTCACTGTTGAGGGTAGAGGTGATGATGTCAGTGTGGAGTCTGACATTCCTCCCCCTGTCGAGTGTACTAGAGGTGACGCTGAGATTGATCGCCCTTCGCAATCCAGTGTCCCGACCAGTCCCTTATCTCAGTCCTCAGTAGAGCTGGCGGGTGTTGGGCCAGCAGAATTGAGGGTGAAGCAACAGGAGGATGTAACATTAAAGCCCTTGTTTGCTCGAGTAGGGGAAGAAAGAAGTATGGAGTGTGGTAAGGAGTTCCTGATTAAAGACAATGTTTTACATCGCCGATGGACGCCCACTGGCGCCACGGTGGATGGAGGAGTGGGTGAGTTAGTGCAGGTGGTGGTTCCTGTGCAGTATAGGGTGCCGTTAATACAGTTAGCACATGAGGGACCTTTAGCAGGTCACTTGGGAAACAGAAAGACAGTGCAGCGCTTAAGATATAATTTTTGGTGGCCAAGTATGCCGGGACAAGTTGCTGCGTACATCAAGAGCTGTCACACGTGTCAGATAGTGGGCAAGCCTAATCAAGTTCTTCCTGTGGCCCCTTTGACTCTCATTCCTGCAGTTGAACCTCCGTTTACCCGGGTAATCATTGATATTGTGGGCCCTTTACCTCCTACTTCTGCTGGAAACAAGTATTTGTTAACCATAATGGATGTTACAACGCGATACCCAGAGGCTATACCAATCAGAAGCATGCAGGCGAAGTCAGTAGTCAAGCAACTTATCCTGTTCTTTACTCATTTTGGCCTGCCCAAGGAGTTGCAGTCAGACCGTGGAGTGAATTTTACATCTAATTTGTTTAAGCAGACAATGACAGAGTTGGGCATCAAACACATTTTGTCCAGTGCTTACCATCCGCAGTCACAAGGTGCCCTGGAGAGGCATCATCAGACTTTAAAGACAATGCTGCGCACCTTCTGCTATGATAGTGGAAAGGATTGGGACCTAGCGGTACCCTTTGTTATGTTTGCAGTGAGAGAGGTACCAACTGAGTCGTTAGGGTTTTCACCCAATGAGTTAGTGTTTGGGCACAGAGTTCGTGGTCCCTTGGATGTGGTGCGAGAAGCCTGGAGTAACAACAAATCTGGCAACCAGGAATCCCTGCTTGACTATGTCTGCAGCACTCGGGAGAGACTGCATTGCGCTTTAGAGCTTGCCCGTGACAATCTAATCGGGGCTCAAGCGAAAATGAAGGCTCATTACGATAAGGTCAGAAGTCGTGAGTTTAAGCAAGGAGATGAAGTTTTGGCACTGCTGCCCATGCAAGGAAAACCTCTGGCGGCTAGATTCAGTGGTCCTTATATTGTGAAGAAGAGAGTTGGGGAACTTGACTATCTAACTGTTACCCCAGATAGGCGGAAGAGTACTCAGTTGTGCCACATTAATATGTTGAAGCCATACTACCGCCCAGTTGATTCTCATTGTGGGATGACTGCTGATGTCTCTCACCTGGGATGTGAAGGACGGGGAAGGGAGGACGTGGCATCAAAGGGACGTGCTGTGAAGGGAGCTGTTGGTGCCGGTGATGTGAGTAGTGGACCAGGGTTACAGCCACAGTCCCTGGAAGGTGACTTTGGAGTGGACGTTGAGGGAACCAGGGATAAGAGCGCTCCTGTAGTTTTGGCGGTTGGTAGTGAGTTGGAGGAGCAGGAGGAAGTGCTTAGTCGTGGTGAGATGTTACCAGCTGACCTATGGGAGGGCAATGGTTATGCAGCTCTGGTGGAGAAATTGCGACACCTTGATCCAGTAAAGCGAGAAGAGCTGTGCAACAGATTATGGAAACATCCGAAAGTTTTTGGAGATTCACCGGGATTGACAACTTGGGCTACTCATGACATTGACGTTGGGGATAGTAAGCCTGTAAAATTAGCTCCTTACCGCATCAACCCTATCAGACAGAAAGCTCTCGATAATGAGATCAAGTATATGTTGGACCATGGATTGATCAAGAGGAGTTTCAGTGAGTGGAGTTCACCAGTTACCTTGCAGCCGAAGCCAGATGGGAAGGTTAGGTTGTGTGTGGACTTCCGGAAAGTTAATTCACTGTCTAAGACCGATGCTTATCCTTTACCTCGGGTCGATGACTCCGTGGACAAGATGGGTCTTGATTCGAAAATTTTGATCCAGGGCTCAAAATTTTCCCTTGGGGAAGGGCGTGTTACGTTGTCCGCCTTTCCGTTCCCACGGATGCAGCCATTACAGCTGGGCTAGGGGATTATGCAGTATGTATCCGTGTCATTCGCGGAGTTTACATTAGCGAGTGTTACAAGTTCTTTTGTTTCTTTCGTTCCTGCCACTGAGGGCAATTTTATTTAATACCATGCTGAGAATGCATTTGATTATTTTGTTTGTCTTGTGTGAGCTACTAGTATATTTAATGATGTTTTGCTTGCATTAGAAGTACCAATTTATTGTAGAGAGAGAGGGGCACGAATATAAGTTCTTATTAATTTGATTATGCGTTCGCGCTTGGCCGTGCGCGAGCCTTGATCAGAGTCAGTCTCTTCCCAGCTAGCTTCCGTATCGTGCGTGTGTGCACACTCTCTCCCCAGTCATTTTTATGCCGAGCTGGCGTTTTCATTTAAGTTTATTTTTATTCTTTTTGTTACTGACTGAGGGAAGTAGATATTTTATTTGTTTTTGTGACCTTGTTGTCTTTGGAGGGCCAGTCTAGCTCACCGTAGTCTCTCGCTGCCTTTGTTAACGTTCCCCAACACACGTACATACACACACACCCCTAACCCCTACACAGTTAATCCCATCTCTTTGCACAAGGCTAGTGAGAACCATCGTGAGCTACTAACTGTGTTCCCCCTTGGACACGGGTTAAGTAGAAAGTCGTCACCACCGGAAGTAAGTGGGAGGTGTTCCTGTAGGCTGTCTCGGGCGGTATTACTTCCGGTAGTGACGATAGTAGGCTAGATCTATAGGTAGGCTGTTCCGTTTTACTATCACAGTACAGAGTGTTGCGTTCTTAAGTAAGTATTCTTCCGTTGCGCAGTTTTTTCTCTAGTTTGCGGAGTGTCAGTGCCGGGGTCTGCGTTATTTTTGCAACGCAGTGGAGGCCGATCATCTAAGGCTGACTTGTTGTCTTTTTGTAATAGCCCCGGGCTGGCGCAACCGTAACAATATATATATATATATTCTGTCCATCTATAGCCAGACGCCTTAATCCCGTAAGAGGTGGCGACAAACAAACTGCCTCCACGTCGCCCTGTCCCTTGCCATTTCGCTGCCCTCCCCTCAGCTTATACCGCCCTTCATCGCATACCTCTCCAGTCCATCCTTCCATCTCGTTCTCGGTGTCCCCCTCAAACCGGCTCATAAAATGTGGGTTTCACTACCAAATCCGAAATGGTGGTTATCTTTGAAAATCCAGCAGAGAAAACCAACGCTTTTCAGCACTGTTCTTGCTGGCACAGAAAGCATATCAGAGCTTGGATGGCTTCCTAAATAGAATACAATCATCAAGCAGCAACAGGAATAAACTAAGAACATACACAAGCTCCAAAACTATTGGTGCACAATATGTGTTAAATGTTATGACAGATCAAAGAATACCGGGAATTGCTGGTCTGTCCTGGCACATGTTGGTAGTCAATATGGTAAATTATTGTCTTATCGATAACTAGCTGTGGCCTGTCGAGTATAATGGGACTGGTATTGCATGTCATAATTTATAAAAGCATAAAAAATTGTTACTTGTGCACAGTCGAACCATTTCAGATAGCATCAGACAAACAGCGCACCAATACTTTTTGGAGCTAATGTACGTCATGGGGCTGATGGGATTAATGACAATGCAGAAGGTAAGAAGTACGTCACCATCCCAGTACCATCAGATCCATCAACGATATCAATATTCTGGGTAAGGATTCATACCCCAGCTGATCAACCCCCTACCGCAACGAAGAGCTATTACCGTACTGAAGGAGAAGGAATGGGGAATGCAAAATTTTTCCCACTCTCTTGCTGTTCCTGCAAAAACAGATGCTAATTACAGATTACCTAACTTTGCCAAACAGTAGAAAAAATCGTTAACTCATGTTTCAGTACTATGTGTAACTGTCCATATCTTTTTCTCTTTGGTTCTTGTTACCCTCTAACTCAAACTTACGAAAGACATCTTGTGACGAAAGAGCTGTAAGCAATCTCCATGAATCTTTTCAGTACGATAACCGACTATTCCTCTGATTAATACAATCGCCACACGATTCTATGAAGCTTAGGAAATACCTGCCGTCCTGAAAGGGAAGTTTGTGAGTGAGGTGGTTGAGAGGAGGTGGAAGGAGACAGAAAGTAAGATGGAGAGATGCGGTGCAAGGGTCTGTAAGGGAAGGTGAGAGTCGGACTAAAGGCGGGTTGTTTTCACCTGAGAGAACTAGATCACTCCCAGTACTTGAAGACTAAGCTGTGGTTGCTTGACTTTGAGGAACTTTAGTTATGAAGTACAAACAAGTCTCCTTAGTGACTAGTGAAATCATTCTTCCTTTATGACTACACTTGGCTATCAACTAAGCTGAGACGAGTTAGGGATATTTTTCACGTTACAGTAAACACAAATTGTTGTTAGCGTGAAGTGGTTGGAAGGAGGAGGGGAAGGAGACCGAGAACACGGTGGAGAGATAAGGAGGGTGATGGTATGTCGTGGCAAGAGGGGTTGTTGTGGAGTAGTGAGAGAAGCGCCTGAGGGTCCCATCGTCAATACCACTCCTTCACAGGATGCAGTGTCAGGCAACAGTTTCAGATCGACAGACAGACTGATGGATGACAGAGGAGTCACTACAACAAGCTCGGTCCCAGAAACGACTTATGTCAACGAAAAAATTCAAATTTAGACAATATTAAAAAAAAAAAAAAAATGCGAGCGAATGGGTTCATGGCGAGCAATTCCTGCCAAGGATCCAAAGGTCTATATTTATTGATTTATTTGTTTATATTTTTTATTTATTTTTATTTGTTCAATTATTTATTTTATTGATGCTCTTCAGTACAACAACGCCTTATTTTCTTGTTCTAACTCCTCCCACACGCCTTTATTCAGCTCAAGAATTTTTTGGAACTGACAGGCTAGACAGAACCTTTATTAATGCCTTTGCTGCAAGTGATCTGCCTAAAACATGATAAATCATCTGGCGTTATAAATAATGTACCCAAACAAGATATCAGCGTATTAACTGTTATATCACCGTATTAATTGTGTCATTTCACTGCATTAATTGTTACATCATCGTATTTGTTGTGTTATATCACCATATCAATTGTTTTATGACCGTATTAATTGTGTTATTTTACTGTAATAATTGTTATATCATCTTATTCTCTCTATCTATTTATTGCCAGACGCCTCAATCCCTTCGGGGTGGCCACAAACAAATCGTCTCCACGTCGCCCTGTCCCCCGCCATTTCACCGCCCTGCTCCCAACTCACACCCCCCTCTCTCATATACCTCTCCACCCCATCCCTTCATCTCATCCTCGGCCTCCCCCTCCCTCTCCCCCCCCTCCACCTCACTCACATACACTCTCTTCGTCAGTCTCTCACCCTCCATCCTCTCCACATGGCCAAACCACCTCAGTGTGTTCCTCATAACGCATCCTATCACATCTACATCCACACCACAACGCTCCTTTACAGGTATATCCTCATTCGTCAGCCTGTCTCTCCATGTGACTCCACAGGCTCCTCTTAAATAACTCATCTCCGCTGCTGTCACTCTTCACTTTTGTCCTTCCAACAACGTCCAAGCTTCACTTCCATACGTTAGAGTTGGTATCACAATACTGTCATGTAGTAACTTTTTAACTTCAGTGCTCACTTCCCTGTTTCTTATCACTGCTTTCAAGGAACCAGCAACCTTTCTTCCCTGCTGTACCCTTTCAAGCACTTCACCCTCCAAACCTCCATCCTTACTCATCACACTACCCAAGTACTTATACGTACTCACATTTTCCAATTCCTCACCATCCAACCTCGCTGTACATTCATCGTATTAATTGTGTTATTTCACTGTATTAATTGTTATATCATCGTATTAATTGTTATTTCACTGTAGTAATTGTTATATAATCCTATTAAATGTGTTATATCACCATATTAATTATCACATCCCCGAATTAACTGTGTCAATTCCTGCACTATCAGGATGTCTTCTTATATTTTATTCTTTGCGTCTACGGATAATTTTATTCCGCTTGGGAAGAGGAGGACGGATGGGGTGGTGGTGGTGGTGGTGGTTGAGAAAAGGAAGGGTTTAATTCATGCCTATCGACTGCACAAGGTGATAAATGTGCATAATCAAGTTCTGCCGAGTCTCAGTCTTCCCCGAGAACACGACCCGCAACAGCTGGTCTCACATCCAGTTCCACAAGTGTACTGTTGCAAAAAACATGGGTGGGGAGGAAACGAACCTTGTCCAATAGTTGTGCCGGCTGTACAATCGTATTCGCGTTCTTTCAGTTGCAAGGAGGATGTGTTAACCACTCCACAAGCGTCGCTACTGAATGTGTTAACGGAGATATACTGTAATCCAACACTACAAGATGCCTCGGCTACAGTAAATAAAATTGTGTGGTGGCAGGCACAGAGATATGACGTCACTACTGAATGTATTAATGGACACAGACTGTATCCCTTCACTGTAAGATGTCACTACTGAATGTATTAATGGACACACACTGTATCCCTTCACTGTAAGATGTCACTACTGAATGTATTAATGGACACACACTGTATCCCTTCACTGTAAGATGTCACTACTGAATGTATTAATGGACACACACTGTATCCCTTCACTGTAAGATGTCACTACTGAATGTATTAGTGGACACACACTGTATCCCTTCACTGTAAGATGTCACTACTGAATGTATTAATGGACACACACTGTATCCCTTCACTGTAAGATGTCACTACTGAATGTATTAATGGACACACACTGTATCCCTTCACTTTAAGCTGTCACTACTGAATGTATTAATGGACACACACTGTATCTCTTCACTTTAAGATGTCACTACTGAATGTATTAATGGACACACACTGTATCCCTTCACTTTAAGATGTCACTACTGAATGTATTAATGGACACACACTGTATCCCTTCACTTTAAGATGTCACTACTGAATGTATTAATGGACACACACTGTATCCTTTCATTTTAAGATGCTTATACTTAACTGATTAAAACCAAATCGTGGGCATAATGCAATAATAAAGGTGTCATCGTATTGAAGGTTCAACTGGTCAATATATGATGAAATCTCCGCCAGCACCCATTCAGTACGGGGACATAAGTTTTATCTTATTTCTTGTTCCTGCCGGTTTATTTTGATCATCTTCGGAAACCGCCTGCCAGAGAAGAATGCATCCTTCACCCTTCACTACCTCATCAACATCTCCCTTAGGCTGATCAAAATGGTGTGTGGGCATCAAGAGTGAAATAAGCCTAGTCCTGCTGGCACTGAAGGCCTTAAATCCTACTGGTAAACAGAGACAAATAATGCCTTTGGTTTAATCCTACCTTGCCGACACGGTGCAGGAAATGACCCAATCCTGCAGCGTCCACTGTGACTCGGTTTGTACACGAATTTACCATAGCATTATACTGACACCTGGACCAACTGGTTACATGCAATGATTATACAGTACACAATAGGTTTACTGCATCTCTCGCTCTCTCTCTCTCTCTCTCCCTCTCTCTCTCTCCATCTTTCAATCCTCTTCCCAGTATTGCAAGTTCTTCTTCCTTTGCCATACAGTATTTCAAAAGCAACAGTAAATTTTTACCAAATCATTCCATCTTTTTATATCCTATTTTTCCTCTTTCCAGTCACTTAATTTTAGACTGGAAGAGTCTTTTCAACCTGCCAGCATTGAATATAATTATCTGGAGGCAGCAGGAATAAAATAACAGACGGATTTCAGTTTTGGTCTGCACTCCAGCATGCCACTACATCTTCCTTCCATTTACTTTTCCAACACGGTCATAATAATTTCACTACAATAACTTACTATGTGCTTTACTACTACTATTACTACTACTATCATCATCATCATCATCGTCACTATTACACTATCATTACTGTAACTATGAAATCATTTCAGTCAGCTTTTTGTATATGGCTTGAAATAATGGATAAATTTTGTGACCGCAATCTTGGTTCTGTTCACCCCAACAAACCAAGCTGAACCTCTCCACATTTCATATTCACCATAATATATTATGTGACTGAATAGCCAGGATATTTTCTGGCACTGTTCCTCACACTGGTTCTGTGCCCACCTTACACCAATCAATACAAGAACGCTCTCTCACCTTCTCCAGTTTTCCAGCACTTCTCCCGTATTGAAATATTTTATTTCCAACACAAGATATATTTAAACTAGGCCAGGTACGAAGCAAGGACATTTTCTCACACACACTTTCTCGCCTTTTGTCCTTTCCCGCTTCTCACCAATCCACACACAACGTTCCACTTTCCTCTCCATTTTTCACACAGTTCTCCAATCTTCCAGCACTTCCTAACACAAGATATCTTCAGTGGCAGGCAGGGAGCTTCCTAACACTGCTTCTCACATATGTTCCTTTTCCAACACAAGATATTTTCAGTGACAGGCAGGGATCTTTCCAACACTGCTTCTCACATACGTTCCTTTGCCACCTCCCACCATCCCAAGGTGGAACGTTTTATCCTTTTCTTCACCTCTTCAGTTTTCCAGCAATTCTTTTTCATCCATCCTTCATTGCCTCATCAGGGGCGTACGGGCCCAGACATTTAAGATGAAAATAAATAGTAGGTTATACCTGAGTGGCATTGTGTGAGCAATAAACACCATCCTTACCTTGGATGTAAACCCTTATAGGTCACATTGGGCTGGATTACTGAACCCACTACACAAACAGGCGTCCATCTGGTTATAAGGTTAACACCCGGCGTAGTAATCCTTCCCTCGGTTATACAAAACCATTTACCTGTCACTCAGTGTACACCTGAAGGCAGCACGACATCAAGTGTGTGGATGGTTGACGCACACAATTACATTTTTCTCCAACACGAAATGTATGATGTGGCCAGCAAGGTTTACTTCTAGCAACAAATTTCCTTTGTTCTATTCTCACCTCACCCTGTCATTATGGAGTAAGGATAGTAAATAGCCTTGCTCCATAATGACGGCGATGCGAGAAGGGGAGATGAAAACAATTCTTTTATTTTTATCTTCCCAGTTCGCATCACTACACCCCACAACACTCTGCCTTCCTCCCCCCCACAACACTCTGCCTTCCTCCTCCTCTTCCCCACACTTCATTTCACTACCACATCTTAAACCACTGATGGCACAGGAGGGAGGGCGGAGGGTGGTAACCAAAACTTTTGTTCTGACACAAGTCTTTCCCCTTCAATTTTATGACTGGCACTACACCGATGGCCGTATTTACAAACCATCTTGAGATTAAGCAGTGCTTTTTATTTGTTCATTACTTTTTTCCGTAACACTACATACTTCACAGCCAAAAATGAGAGAACACACTGCTGTTTTTTTTTTTTTCTTTCACTCATACCATACACTTCACAGCTAAACTGGAGTGGATATTACACTGATTGAACACATATTACAAAATCGTTTCTGGTAACAGTATTCTGATATACCTTTATACTGGAAACTAACTGACTTCCATGATAAATATAATGCCATAGCCACCTGCCGGACTCTAAGGTAATCAACACCCACTCACACTTTCCCAGTCAGGGTTATCCTTTAATCCCTGATTCATCCGCTTTTTCTTGGCTCATCTACTTCCTTGTGTGGTGGCGGGGGTGTGGGAAGGTTTAAATTTAGCTTCCGAAACAGACTATGTTGTGTTTACGGTGGGACTGGTTCATATATATTTGTTGTGACGTTGCCTCGTTTGTATCACTGTATATAAAGACCAGATGGACGTGGCCATAACACACCTCCATTATTGTACAGTGAATATATACTGCTACTGTCCTCCTCCATCGCACCACCACAACAACACCATTTTAATAAAGTGAGTTTTTTATTGGATCCCATGACATACCCGAGAGAAACTACCGGCATTGTAACTGGCAGGGTCAGACACAGCCTCAACCACCCTTCCCTGACATCAGTGCGAATGCTGCAGGAACTGGATGTGACACGCAATATATACCTGTGAATAATTTGCAGTAAAAAAAAAATAATAGTAATAAACAAGGATGAAAATTATGAGAAAAAAATAATAACATGACGAAGATAACGTTGACGATGATGATGATGAAATTGATAATAGAAATAATACTGTACAATGCTACTGTTCTATCCACCACCACATTACCTCCTCTTCAATACGACGGTCTTCTTTTTTGTTTATTTTGCATTTCCCTGTCGACTGCATTTTTTGGCATGAGGTTTCTCGAACATAAGAGGTTGGAGAACACAAGACGAAATATTACACAGCGAAAACACAACGCTAGAGAAAAAAAAAAAAAAAAAAAAAAAAAAAAAAAAAAAAAGGCAAGGTAGAAAGAGAAAGAAGGGAGTGATGAGGGGAGGAAAATATTTGGGAAATGGAGGAGTGGTGGTGAGGCAAGAGGAGGAATAGAGAAAGGCAGAAGGAAGAGTGTTTGGAGAAGAAATGAAAGAAAGAAAGAGAAAGAGATTAAGGGAAAGATAATGGGAGGAGGAGGGAGGGAAGAAAAAGAAAAAAAAATGCGAAAGAGAGAAGGGGAGGTTAATTAAAAACAGGAAAAAACAATGGAAGGGAGGAAACAATCTCACTTAACCACGCCATGCTTTTTCTTTTCTTCGTTTTTAAAACCAAGTGAAGTTCTGTGCTTCTGAATGGCTTCCTGCTGGTTGTGTCTTCATTTTGACTTTTCTTCGTTCGTCTTTTTAACGCATATAAAGGAGTATCCCGTGTATTATTTTTTACCGGTTTGTTCGTGTTTTGTATACTTCTGAATTTATTCCACTTTCATTAGGTTTCTTCCTCGCTCTTTTGGTTCGGATTTTATCGCTTACTTAAGGCATTAAGAATACTTCAAATCTGGTGTCTGGATGTGATATTGTATTGTTTGTTAACAGTAAATGGAATAAAAGGAGACTGATTCTGGTTTTATGAAAGTGTGTGAGGGACGAGGTTTGTAGGTAAATACAGATCAGGGTAAAACAATGGTTGTTGGGACAGAAGGTGACTTACAGAGTACTGTGTCGGTGAATGGGTACAGACTGGAAGTGGTGAGAGAGTTTAAGTACCTTGGTGCACTACTAGACAAGTGAGGTATACAAACAAGGAAAAAGGAGAACAAACTGGTATAAGGAAGTGAAGTGGTTGGTGTTATGAAAGTCTTAGGAAGAACAGAAGTCGAGTGTGGAAGCTGCAAGAGGACTGCATGAAACTGCCTTGGTGCTGACATTAACGTACGGGACGATGGGTGTGAAAATTTGCGTCGGTGAGTTTCCAAACACTACCCTCTCTCCCTAGTGAGAGAGGGTAGTGTTTGGAAACTCCCTGTACTGTTGTGTGCAGATGATACTGTATTATTAAGTGAAGACGAAGAGGAGCTGCAAGGCTTGGTGGATGAGTTTGGGAAAGTGTGTAAGAAACGGAATCTAAAGGTGAATGTAAGGAAGAGTAAAGTGATGGTTTTTGAGAGAGGGGAAGTCAGTGAATGTACAGTGAGGCTGAATGATGAGGAAATGATAAATGTGTGTACGTTCAAGTACTTGGGTAGTGTGATGAGTAAGGATGGAAGTTTGGAAGGTGAAGTGCTTGAAAGGGTACAACAAGGAAGAAAGGTTGCTAGTTCCTTGAAAGCAGTGATAAGAAACAGGGAAGTGAGCATGGAAGTGAAAAAGTTACAACATGACAGTATTGTGATCCCAACTCTAACGTATGGAAGTGATCTTGGACGTTGTTGAAGGGACACAAGTCAAGAGTGAGAGCAGTGGAAATGAGTTATTTAAGAGGAGCCTGTGGAGTCACATAATCAAGACTCTTCTTGTCTTCTGATTCGTTTACATAATATTCTCGCGATTATTTACACCATACGGCCGTACTGTATTTTGTGTGCAGGTTTTCTGCTAATTATTTTCGCTACGTCAGTGTGTAATTTTCACACATTATCCTGTTTTTGTTCTCTTTTTTTATTTGGCTGGGTAGAAGAACACGGAAAAACAGTATGAAAAGTATTTTAATTAATACAGGTATGGACATCCAAGAGGGTGAGAGGCGTGGGTGCAACAAAACACACTGAAATGAAGAGGTTTGTGGGGACGGACTCGCTGTCAATGATTTACAACAAACAATGAAGTTAGGCGACTGAGGTAAACCGTACATCAGCGGGGCTGCTTGTGGATGGCGACACTGCTTTGTGTACACTACTACATACAAAAGCTGAGAGACTTAATGTAAATGAATAAGCCTGAGTTCTCTTGTTTTTCGGCGGTACCCCGATGGTATCCGTACCACCAAGTGTGTATTTAAAAATATGGCTGCGTTGATCCTCGAACTGAGGAGCAATTAAGTTGAATGAAGGCGTCAGGGATTACAACAGCTGTTTGTTGGATCAGGAAAGAGAGAGAGAGAGAGAGAGAGAGATGGGAGGGGAGAATATTCATAAAACCCACTCACTATCACCATTCCACACTCTGCCACCAATATATCTTCTGTAACCAAAACCATGCATCAGCATTAGCTATAACCATGACCACAACTCAGCCTTCAACAACCACAACCACAAACATTCCACCCACAACCCCCACCACCACTCCAATCACACCTGCCACCACTCCACCCACCTACCACAACCAGCATCAACTTTCAACCACCACAGCTACCACCATTTCTACCACTTCACCGGCCTACCACAACCAGGATTAACTTTCAACCGCTACACCTACCACCAATCCAACCTCAACCAGCAGACTTTTGGATCAAACAGACCCAGACCAACTCCGTCAAAGATAACAGCAAAGAGGACCGCGTTGAAGTTGGTAGAGTTGCCTGCCATCTGGACAGAACTTAGACTGGCGGGAAGTAGAGAAGAAGGGAAAGGTTGAGGAGGAGAAAGCGAGTGACAGAGGGAGGAAGGAAGAAGAAAGAGAAGGAAGGGAAAGGAGGAGAAAGGCGGATTACGGAAGAGGTGAAAATGCCACAACTACTTCTTACTACATAGCCTGGCCCAGATTTTCGCCCCTTTGCAATATATTTCATGTAGCTCAGTGGCAAAAAAGACAGTGTTTCATCTTTCCATACAGTTCTTCGTGACTAGCATCGTATTTTAATGTTAATCTATTGTTATTACTCAATACTGAAGATGAAGTGGCAAGCTTAGACCAAATAAGAGTGAAAAGAGCATAGTGTATTTTGTAGTCTATTGGATTGTTAATTCCCCCCCCCCTCTCTCTCTCTCTCTCTCTCTCTCTCTTCCTTTTCAGTTATCTCTGCTTCTTCTGTTTCTCATCCTGTAAATTTCTGTCTTGATGATCGTTCCTTCATTTTTTCTTACTCGTTTCGTTCTTCTTTATGAGGTTCCTGCTCTCTTACTCCCTAATCTCATTCTGTCTGTGTCAGTCCCCCTCCCCTTCGGTCTCCCTCTCTTTCTCTCCTCTTCTCTTCACCCCTCCTTTCTCCTTCCCTCCCATCCCTGTTCTCAAACGCCTCCTCTCCTTTTCTCACCCTCTATCTCTCTTCTCCCACACTTGTTCATCACTGGCCTCCCTTTCCTCTCTTCCTCTCCATCCTCCACCGCTGTCCCCTGGCGTCCCTGTGAGTGACATTCAGTGCAGGTAAACATGAGATAAATTGGGCGAGAGATTCAAAGGATGAGCGATACGTCTGATGTTTGAACAGGACGCACTCAGACTGATATCACTAGTTACTACAGTAAAGTATATTAACCACTTGAATTCGTGTGATGCCTTGTATAGCTTTTTTTTTTCTTTCTGTTCCGGACGATTTTATTCAATATAGGAAAGGCCTCTGGTACTGAAGGACTGCATTTCACCCTTCCAGTTCGAGAAATCTGTGTATAATAATATCCCCAAGACGGCAAGACTAAAACCAGCTGATGTCCTCAGGCCGTATGTTTTAGAGAAAGTCCAAACATTGCGCCAGCCACCTTCGCCTCCCATCCCGCTACTTTCTTACAGGCTTGTGATTGGCGGCACAATGGGCAAACGACAGAGACAACCTGGTACCTCACGCCTTTACCTGGAGAGACGAGCGATAAACTGCATCTTGGTAACAGTGTAACTAAAGTACTGTGTGTTTCTCTCTTTCCTTTGTTTTAGTGTGGCCTAGAGTCTCTGATTTAAAATTCTGTGACACCTCCTTCAATTATCGTAACAAGTTAAAAGGAGAATCTGGAGGCCGCTTACCCCCTAAAAAACCTCTCCTCCCTTTTGGTTCGATCCGTAGGAAACACAAGGTTATATGGTTACCACCCAGCGTAGTTAATGGTTTCCTGCTTTACAGTATGCCATTCAGTTTGTCACTCAGTGTATACAGTGTAGAACAGAGGTTCTTAAACTTTCTCGTGCAGCGGACCCTTTTTATTAAACATAATCATGTGGCGGACCCTTAATACTGAGATTTCCCTCCTACTGAGTTGTAAGGTGTTTGTAGGCTATAATTATACTAAAAGTTTTACTGAATTATTTATTAACGGCTTAACTTGAACATAACTGTTCAATTTTTACTTCACGTAAGTGTCATAACATTATTCATTTTACAATTTACATTTTAAATTTATCTGATATTCAAATTAGTCTGCGGACCCCTTGGAACGTTCCACGGACCCTTGGGGGTCTGCGGACCACACTATAAGAAACACTGGTGTAGAACCATCCGAAGGCAGTACTATTTCGTGTGAGTGGATGGCTAGTTTCCCCACCTACCATAGCCTGCAGCTACATGCGGACAAGTGTACCTATCAGTTGTAGCCAGGATACCGTGGGCTTGAATGGTGAATAAATGCGTGTGTGTCCCATTTCACTAGGCATTCATTTGTTTAGTTCTCCCACTCCCACTATCATATTCTTTCTGTTTCCTGGCTTTCCGTACCCTGCCTCACCTCACCTGCAGGCGGGAAAAAGAGGCCAGCAATTAGAGACTTCACCAAACCCTGTTTCAGAGGTCTGCCACCAGGTGGTCTAGCATCGCCCAGCCTCGATTAAATACTTTTGCGGGGTTTTAAAGACCTGTGAAATTGTACCTAATACTAAGTTCATAATAATATTGTTATTTATAGGAATCTTTTTTCCTATTCAATCACGTGCATATACTGTATATACCTGTAAAGAAAGAATAACCAGGCTTTCAAAGAATGTCAGCTTGAGGACTAAAATTGTATGCTGTCTATTTACATATATTTGAATAAATCGTCTGCAGTTAGTAAAAGGGGATTACCTTCAGGACTTCTGATATGTTTGTTTTAGCATGCTTTAAGGAAGTAAGCTGTTCCACTGAAAATAATGTACTTAACTATTGCTTAGTTGGTGAATCAGCCGCATTAATCCAAACAAACGGCAGTGCGGTACGACACTATAACCATAGCAGAGTACGAGGAGTTAAAGTGTAAACTTACTAAACCATGCAATGGAGCCAGGGAGACATTTAAAAGAATTCTTTATGTTAGACTTAGGCTACTAAGATCATCAAGACGTCCAACAGTTTCGTACTGTTATATAAAGTCATACGTCAGGCAGGGCAGCATATCGAAGGGTGCTGCCAAATCTGCGGCTACATATGTGAAAAATGTTTAATAGTTTTGGTTAAAAAATCGGGGCCCTCTTTCTGGGCAACAAAATGTGAAAAATATTTAATGTATACAAGTCGGTATCCCTGCCGGGGCACCGCTATGATAGAAATTTCTGGTATTTACTAATAAACAACTCGTAGGTCGTTACTCGTCTATAAAGGTGATCTTAAGTAAATCAAACAAGTCTCATAGAGTTAGGCGAAACTTAACCTTAACTCACCTACAATAACTATTTCTCTTCTATCTCATAGCTAATCCCCCCTTGAATTGGCCAATTCGTAAAGGTTACTTAGCTAGTGAAGAGGGAGTGATCGATAACGGACGACGATGAGGCTGCTTAGTGTAATTGCTTGAGCAAGCAAGCGTCCTTATGATGCGTATGTACAACCGTCTTAGCTTGAGAGTGACTAGGAACAGAGTGTTAACTCCACAAGGTCTGGGAGCAGAGTGCGGTGTGCGGCAGGACCCACCTCCCTCATAGAATGGTAGGTTGCCAACTATTAATTATTTACAGTACCAAATACAGTTAGATTACATCATGATATGTACAGGGCGAATCTAACAAATTAATCTTAGTTTTAATTAAACTAAAGTTAGACCCAATATTCCCTTAAACTGTGTAATTATCTTTAATTCCACATCTGCTTAACATGAGAATCTTTCCCTACTTGCCACGTCATCTAACGCGCAGACGCAGTTTAGGTCAGTGGAAAATACCACATAATTACATGTATTTACAATGTATAGTTGTCCACGGGGGTTAAATGCAGTAGTATTTAATTTATCAATAACAAGAATTATTAAAGAGAACTTAATTTCTGGGTTATTAAAACCGCTTGAACAATTAACAACGGTCTCAATTTTTTCCTCTGCCTTTAACCAGGGATAACTATGATAAAAATAGAGAGCGCAACTGCTCTGGGGGAAAATATTTCCCACAACATATCTATTTTCTTTTGTGGATACTAACGAACGACAAATATTTTAATCACTGTTATCTTGCTTTATGGATGCTTCTAATAAAATTGTGTAGGCTTTGTCTCTATGTTATGCTTACAGAGATGAGTAAGCTGACGAAAGCTGAGTTTCCAATATGACACTTATATATAATCAAAAGGCTCCCATATTGTAATTTTTTTGTAGCATATCATGCCATCTGAGTAATTTAATGAGTAAAATATGTTTTGGGGTGTTTTGCGTCAAACTTAATAAGAAATTAAGCACTGCTTACTTCTTCAACGCCTACCTCGCATCAGAGCTGGGCGACGGAAGCAAACCTAGTGGCAGATTTCTGAAAGAGGATTTGGTGAAGTGTCTAACTGATAATGACATGATGATGTGACAGTCAGCCCAGAACGTACTACATCTACAGGGCTCAAAGAAAGCTGGGGGTTCGTGGATCCAGTTGTACATTAGGTGTGTGGTACCAATATTGAGCTTTTCATAGTCTATATCATACTGTAGGACCATCAGGCACCATTGTTAAGTTAACGCTGCAAAAAGATTTTTCTTTATGGTTGGCCATACTGCAGTACCGGTACCTTAAATAAAAACATATCATGTTGAGATAATGTGACAACGCACGAAAATGGATAAGGAGTTATTCAGCAGGAGAATGTATGAGAAAGAGGTGGTGGGAGAAGTAGGAAACCTACAAAGATTAAGGTTGAGGTAAGGTGCCAGGAGAAGAGTATATGAGAGTGGGGTGTTGGGAGGAGCAGGAAACACTGACCAAGAATAAGGTGGAGATAAGGCTGGACTATTGTGGGAGAAGAGGTCGCTGCTAAGCAGGAACAGATCCGACTGGAGATCCGTTTGCTGGGGTTTCAGGTAAAAGACAGGAATACTGATATGGAAAGGCAGGTTCTGGAACGCACAAAATACCACACTGCACATAAATGATGACAGGTTTTCCTGCCCGTGTACGGTGCACTGGGCGAAAAACATTTCAGATTCCAGTGAAATCCTCGACATCACGGATTTTTTCCCCCGGAGCATGCTTTACATTCCCACACCAAGAGCGGCCCAGCTGGAAATGCGGTTAACCCCTTCATCACATGCCTCTCTCTCTCTCTACTGTATATATATACTGTATATATATATATATATATATATATATATATATATATATATATATATATATATATATATATATATATATATATATATATATATATATATATATATATACACACACACACACACATAAATTAATATATGCAGAAATACAGTAACTACACATATATATTATTATATCCACATTTGCAGACGCCTTTCATATGCAAAAGTTAGTTAGTCTATCATTAATCCTTTCAGTGATATGACTGCTTTCTATCTCGTTGTTTTGCGTGGAGAAAAAATTGAATTCAACCATCGCCCTGTCCATACTGACCAATCTAAAAGTCCACCAGGATCCTGGGTAACATATTTACTGTAGGTGACACTGGTGAAGTTTCTTGCTCCCATCTCCTTTCTTATTTCTTCTCCATCAACAGTTCCTTGGGCTGATGCACCCAGACACCTTTGCACTCTTTGGATTTAGGCCTTTTAAAGGTTATTATAGGCTCAAACGGCATGGGCACTTTTGTAATGACTGCTCGTGGGAATAATGGCTGGGTTATGTCTGGCTTAGATTTATTCAGCCATCAGGATTTTATTCAGCTAGAATGACTGCAGTTCGGTCACACCACACTACACATACGAGGCACCCAGGACTATAGGGGCGTAACCCACACTTCCCAACTTTCGGAATTAAAAGTGGGAAAAATTTGCTCAGAGGTTCAAAAATATCGTACAACAAACATTTCACGGAAAAAGAGCCCCTACATGTGAACGAGGGTCGAAAGTAACATGTTTTTGTGCATGGGTTTATATAGAGGTACTTGAAGGCACAGGTCCATAGGGGCGTAGGCATCAGCCAATGAGCGCAAGCCTGGCAGCCACACACCCGGTCTCAGCCAATCACGCGGCACTTCCCGTGAACAGCTGACTGCCTCCTCACTCAGCGCTATGCTTGGTGGTGTATGGCATGGCAGAGATCTGCATGGATTGTCCTCCTCTATTTCGCCATTTTTTCGTGAATTAAAGAGACAGTCATGGGTGATAGTGATTCAGCAAATGATGGTGAGGCCACGAAGCTAACCAGGAAGAGTGCAAGGTGGCCAGAGACTTGGAAGAGGGAAATGAAGAGGAAGAGAGATAGTGGTAAATTTATTTCAGCTACGCAACAATTAAACACGTGAATGCCTAGGCAGTGGGTGAGCCTTGCAAGTGTTCTGAACGATGTCTTGATGCTGTGGGTTGGGAAAACATCCAGACAATATTCAAGAACTACTGGCATAATGTCCTTCGTAAGTTTTTGTAAGGTCTTCGAAAAAAAGAAAAACACCCCAAAACACCATTTAAAAATTCATATTAAAACAACTATTGGCTCTAAGATAATAAAACTTTAACATGTTACTAATACCATTATATATATATTACAAAGTAACATTAACTTCATGCGTGAACGTTTTTTGTATAGGTTTATTTTGATGTAAAAAAAAAAAAAAAAAAAACTTTAAAAACTTGTCACAAAACATGTCTTGATGAGACATTTCCATTGATATATAATATAATGCCTTACCTATCGAAATGATGTATGTAATTAAACCCTAACTTTAATTAACAATTACTCAAAACAACGGTCTTGTGGGTAACGCCCCTCTGGTCCTGGGTGCCTGTCACGCGCCACACCGCATCACATAATCATACACCACAATCACACTTCGCCACACCACAATAAGTACTTGTGTCACAATGCATCTAGCCTTCACCTTGACATGATACACCCACACCATCTCACATCACCAACATCTGAGGCACCCAGTTTCTTGCTGCAGCCTCCACAAACCCAAAACATCCACTGCAGTACATGGCAGCACGTCCACCCACACCAAGGAGAATCAGGGCAGCACCCAGCACACGATACCATACACGGGTACTGTCATCTCTTCCCCCTCGCCCACCTCAGACCGGCTTCCGGAAGCATGTCCACACTCGCATCACTCGCCGCTCCATTCAGTCACTTGGAGACAACACACAGCTGCATGCGCGGCCTCCTGACGTCCACCCTTCTGAATCCTATCTTCCTCGTGAGGACAGGGTCCACCTGGCCAGGCTGAGATGTAGGCACCATCCAGCCCTCTTAAGCTACCAGAAGAGGCTGGATGACTCCGTCGCTAATGCCTGTCCAGGATGCAACACAGCACCCCATACTATTAAGCACATTATGGAAGACTGCATTGCACACAATCACCTACACCAACAACACAACATACACTCTTTGAGAGCTCTGTGGGAAAGCCCGGTCTCGGCCATGGTCTTCCTAAGGGACTCGGGGCTGTTCGGCCAGACTGCCTAGGGAACAACTACTACTACTACTACACCACACTCGCACCGCAGCTCCAGCATTACCAGTCTCCCTAACCAAACCTACACCACACCAGTATCACCAAACAAACACCATCACACAATATTATTCACCACAGCCATACCACTATCGCCAACCACTCCCATACCACAGTCACCATACTGACACCATATCTACAGTCCGCACATCGACACCATAGCTTCACCCACTACACCATAACACACCATGTCCAAACCACACCACAGTCACCTACCACACTCACACCATACACAGTATCACTCAGCACACGAAAACCATATTACACCATCAACAGCTACATCCACAACACACACACACACACACACACACACACACACTCCTCCTATGTAATACCGAACTCTGTCATTAAAACTTATATAATACAAGTTAAAAGAATAATATATAACAAACGTCCCCATTTTCTTTTTCATTATATCAAAAAAGCTTAGTGGAAAATAGTCGCTCGCAGATCACCTTGTCTATCTATTTACAAAGCGATGTAAAATTTTCACTGATGTCTTTTTCTTTTAGTTCAAGGTATTATATTCAGCGTAAAATATATCCCCGTAATGAAAGGGTTAACTAAAGTCCCCCTTACAAAGTCTTCCTTAACCCTTCCATACCATGACGTTTCATATTTCCCCTCTTGCTACGACCAAACGAATCTTTTTTTCATCTTAAAGAGTCGCATAGGAAAGAGGTGAAAGGCAGTCTCCCTTGACCCCTTCACAACGACGATAAGGGAAAAAAAAGACTTCCCAACGTATTGTGAAACGCCCAGCGACTCAACACAGGCTTAAGTTAATATTGGCTTTACTTTTAATACCTGGACTGCACTTTACTAGCCGGATGTAACATTTTATTACCTTACTGGCACTGTTCCAAGCCAGACGTCTAAGGCAAATTCACTACGACAGACCACCTTTCCTAACTCAGGGTCTGATTTGCAGGAAGAACAAGAGACATGGGAATATTCTGATGCACTACCGGTATGTCCTTACTGCAGAAAAAAAGGCTGCCAATATTCTTCTCATTACTATGACATACTTTTACGGGAAGAACAAGAGACGTGGGAAGATTCTGGTGCACTCTGTCGCTTCCCTGTTCTGCAGAAAAAATAGTCATGATAATTGTTCCCCAAAACTATAAGTATTTCCAGGAGGAACAAGAGACGTGGGAAATTTCTGCTCTTGTTTCCTTGTCTTTCCTGCTGGACTAAATAGCACATGATAATTTTGCTCTCAGAACTGAGACACAGTATGTTTTTGCAGAAAGAACAAGAGGCATGAAAAGAATCAGCACCTTCCTATCCTTATCGTTCCTGCAAAAACAAATCCAAGTTGTGAGAGGGGGTTGATCGCTTTTTTCCCTTAACGAATCCAGACCGTCAACCGTGAAAAAACAATATATTACTGTTGGGTCGAGAATCTGTTTCTTGTAGAAGTATGGTATCTGTGTTCCGACAACTGTAAAAAAAAAAAAAAAAAAAAAAAAAAAAAAAAGGGGGGGTTATGTTAGGGTGCCCTGAAGAGGAATACTGTATTTTCAACACTGAGAAGGAGACAAGAGATAATGCTTCCAACCCTTTGTCATCGTACTTATTGTTAACTGAAACTTTTTTTCTTCCATCTCTCACTAAGAAAGTCATTCCTAATTTATAAGAAAAACGTCTACGGGCGACAAGATGAAAATATAAATGTCATGGGAGAGAAGGGCTTAATGGATCGCTTGTGTTCCTTTCACTACGAGAGGACCTGCCTGACCTGTAACAAAAATCGTCCGGGGATGCCATGAATAAGGAGTAATGAAGCAATGAGCTATAAACATACACACACACACATCACACACACACACACACACACACACACACACACACAATGAGGTGAAAGCAATACATCCCTGTGCTGCCGTACGCGGGTATAATAAGGACAGTAAAATTAGATAGTGGCGTAAGATATTGCGGTGGAGGACGAAACAACAGAGGTATAACCAAAGAGGCAAAGTTTGGCGGGTGTGTGTGTGTTACTGTGAAAATAGTGGCGAGGCGTCTTGATCAGAGGGCAAATTAATACAGCCCTGAAGGTTGTATTTAATTATCGCACAACAAGTGGGGGTGAGGTGCCGAGCAAGGGGAAGAGGGGAAAGGGATAGAGAAGGAGGCTAGGTGGAAGACGGGGAAGCAGAGGGAGGGTAAGCATAGAGGGCAGAGACGGAGGGTTAAGTCAAGAGAGGAAGGAGTGGGCAAACGGGCAATAGGGGAAAGTATAGAAGAAATGAGAAAGGATGCTGATAAAAGAGAGAGAGAGAGAGAGAGAGAATGACGGCAACAGGTAGGAGAGGGAATGGGCAGGGGGAGGGAGAGGCAGAAGGAATACATGGGTCAGGGAGAGACAGCAAGCAGTGGGGAGGAAGGTGGCATGGAAAAGGAAGGTGACAATGGGAAGGAAGGAAGGATCGAGGAAGAAGAAACAAAGAAAGAAGGACGGAAGGAATGAAGGAGGCAAGGAGAAGGAAGATGGGGACAGAGGGGAAGGAAAGAAGGATACAGGGAGAAGGAAGGAAGGAGGCAGGAGGAGGGTCAGGTCCGGAAACAATGCATAGGGGAGATACACCTAATTCTGAATCATTTAACTGGTTTTTGTGTCGGAGCCACCCTCCTCTCTGAAAAAAAAATAAATAAATAAAATAAACAATATGAAATGGTAATGGTAAACTGCCGGTAATAAGCGTACGGACAATAACTGTTCCCAAATGAGTTTAAGCGTAACTCTATCAGTTTCCTGAATAAACTTCCTGGGCTCCAGACATGATGGATTGCCATGTAACACTTCAATATCTGTTGTCTCCCTCCCTTCCTCCTACTCTACACACCTGTATATCACTCCGCACGAGCTGTTTCATATGCACGGAAACTGAGCAACGAGTATGAGCATCGACAACAGCCACCATCACGGGATAACTGAAGGTGCTTCCAGCAGGCCTGGGTGCACACCAAGGCATTGTGCTGCCTCTGTGGTAAGTCACCAACACACCTGCAGCACAACTAAGCCCCTCGAGTTTGAGGAGCGAGTCAACCTAAGTGAGTCTTCGAGATAACTGAGGCTAAAATGTGTGCTGCGTGTAATAAGTCTGATGTGCAGAATACCGCTTGGCCAATCTTTGCAACAAATGACACCCGTGGAGGACGGCTAATAGCAGCTGGGGAACAGTGCTGTTATAGCCTACTTCACCGGAGAAGCTTACGGGAAGGTACAGTGTAATTGTTTAAACTCCCACTATTACAGTCAAGCTGATATAAACAACATTGCTCTGGTACAATTGACACATTCGGATGAGCAACGAAGTAACCAAGAAAAATACTGACACAACTAGCCTACACCATAAACTCTCGACCAGTGTAAGATCTACGACGGGGGGAAGGGGGAGAGAAGGGAAGGATGTGACATGGGATATCTCCCTAATGACTGAAAATTCTCATAAAACCAATGTCAGATACACAGTCTTGAAGTACTTATTAATCGCATCCATTTAGTTGGTTAATGAAATACATTGATTTCTTAAACTTTCCGTCCTGGGAGACAGTTAGTCGCGCGGGTCGGTGTTTACTGGAGGGCGTTCAGGTGTCCCTGCTCACCTGACTCCACCACTGCAGCAAGTACCGGTAGTTGATCACACACAACAACACCTGAGATACTGGCACACATGTCGGGTAGGTATGGCTCCATCACCAACACAACTCTTAACCACCAGCCTCGGCAGTGTTAAACAACAATACGAAAACTGCCGTCCTCTCTGGATAAGCTCAATTTATAACGTAAGAATATGAATTATATACAGCTTATAATATATATTACTGTATGTAACACAAAAAGCACATTGAAACTAAAGAGATGAAACATGTTTCCCTGCAATTCCTTGAAACAACAGATACATCAACATCAACCATCTTGTGTTTATCTTACAGAATGGCTTTGTTAATTGTAACCTTCCCTACAACACAGCCACGACTGATGTTGTTTGCTTTCCTTTGTACTTAACACCACAAAAATAAAAACTTAGTGATATGCATGCAGACCAGGCACTTCAAATTAACGCTTTGGTTACGATATCCTTACTTATATTGTATTATCCTTAACTATACACGATAAGATTCACAACAAACACTACACATACAGTACAAGTGGTCAAAAATTCTCTTACCCTTTCACTGCGATGCTGGAGTTCAGATATTTCTTTGATTAACTTCCGACGATCTTAATTAGAAAATAAAAACTATGAAAGTCACAGTTAAAATCGGTACTGCCAACACCCATAATGACGAGTTAAATAATCAGCATTGCCAACACCCAAAAGAAAGAGCTAAATAATCGGTATTGCCAACATCCATAAGCAAGAGCTAAATAATCAGTATTGCCAACAACCATTTGAAAGACAAATAATCAGTATTGCCAGCGACTACAAGGAGGAGTTAAATAATCAGTGTTGTCAACATCCATAGGAGCTAAATAATCAGTACTGCCAACATCCATAAGGAATAGCTAAATAATCAATATTGCCAACAACCATTTGAAAGACAAATAAACAGTATTACCAACGACTACAAGGAAGAGTTAAATAGTCAGTGTTGCCAACAACCATGGGGCTCAAGATAACAAACACAAACGTTAGTAGCGGTGTGTGTTGTTACATAGCCTATGATTTCATCATCCTTTGTATAATTCTAAAGTACAGTATGCTGCATGTTTGATCACGATTCGCCTCGTGGCTTCCATAGAGCGTGTTCTACCTCACTCCCCCCTTCCCCCATTATAGTAGGGTAAGTCGTTCTTTCTGTTGTTCAGAGCAGAATTGTCAACTTTTTGTCCCCTATGGCTTCATTTGCGCGTCCTTCTTACAAGTTGTATCAAGCTTTGCCGGCCCCTATATAATGAGCTCAATCTCTGCATTAATTGCCACTTAGATCTACTCCTCATTTTGCTCACATCTCTGTCCTCCCCTGTACAGTTGTTATTATTGTGAGTGCTCAGGAAGTCTCCAGCCATCTAGCAGCTGTGTAATTTGAGTATAAGTGTTATTACATTTTTTCCTTGTACTGTATAGCATAAGGTGTTGAGTCGTAGGCCTAGTGAAGTTTTTGTGATTCATGTGTTTTTGTCAGTCATTTTTGATAATATTTTGTATCTGTAATAATATATCTTGCATTAACTGAGCATTATCTGGTTTTCTCATTTTATCAGGGCTGACTTAGATAAATTTACTCTTGCTAATTTCGTGTTAATAGAGGCTATTGCAGTTAACCATACATGTAATCTTTTTGCCATTACATTATCCTTATGAGTCCTGAATGTTTGGTTGTTAGTTTGAGCATTAAACTTTAACTTGTAATTTTACCTAACTCTTTTGTTTTGAACCTGGAACTTTACGGGGCAGTAGTGATTTTTAGTATTCTCACTTAAAGTATTCATTATCTTTCTCTGTTCCGTAACATAAATTTGGCGACCTCTTATCAGGATATTCAGGATATTATCATAAGGATATTGCTTGATATTTTGTGACTGTGATTTATTCATGATGTCTACTATTACTACTCTTGATGAAGCCAAAGATTTTTTGTCAAATGTGCAAACAGTGTGTGATGTAGAAAACAGAACAAAGAATGAACTTAAGCTTGTTGCTCAACAATTGGGAATTGCTGTTCGCTCTCATCAGTCTAAAGATCAAATTGTTGACATGATTAATAAAAGCTTGTTTAATGTAACTCCTACAGATGAGCAAACGCAGATTGAAATAGCTAAGTTACAGCTAGCCCTGCATGAGGCTCGTGCTAAGGAGGCTGAATCTCAGGCTCGTATTCAGGAGGCACAGGCACAAATCGAAATTGCTAGGATTCAGGCAGACCATGAGTATCGCATGAAACAAAATGGTACTGGATCATCTAGCTCTGATGATTTTGATGTGGCTAAAAATGTTAAACTTGTCCCTCCTTTTAATGAATCTGATTTAACAAAGTATTTTCAGTTGTTTGAGAGGGTAGCTACAGGTTTTAATTGGCCCAAAAAGTATTGGCCAGTACTCCTTCAAACTGTTCTCACCGGTAAAGCTCAAGTAACTTATGCATCTTTGCCTCAGGATCAATCTGATAATTATGATGTAGTTAAGAGCTTGATTCTTAAGGCCTATGAGCTTGTTCCTGAAGCCTATAGAGTAAAATTTAGGACAACTTACAAGCAAGATAAGCAATCCCATGTTGAGTATGCAAAAATCAAAGAAGATCTGTTAGAGCAGTGGTTAAATTCTAAGAATGTAAATTCTGATTTTGATAAATTTAAGCAGATGATTTTGATGGAGGACTTCAAAAGGTGTATTAATAATGATGTAAGCCTATATCTTGATGAGAAAAGAATAGATAAATTGTCTGATGCTGCAGTTTTAGCTGATGAATATGTTCTCACTCACAAGAGATATTCTAAAGTAAAAAGGAAAGCTGAGAGTAAGTACGTTGCCTCTACTCAGAGTACAGGAACAGGAAAGAGAATAAAGATGATGTTTCTCAGGAAGTAAATACCAGCTTCACCTCTAGATTTCAGAAAAGTAATTGTACTTATTGTAGTAAGCTTGGTCATACTACGGAGAAATGTTTCAGGAGACAGTGTGATGTGAACAAAAAGGAGTCTTTAAATATTCAGTCAATTGGTCTAGTGTCCACTCTTGAGAGTTCCCAGAATTCTTTAACCGAGTTAACTGAACCTGCTTTGAGGGGTAACTTAAATTCTCATGATGGAGCTCCTCTTTTGAGCAGTAACGTGGGTGACACTCTCAAGAGTTCATGTGCTAATTTCCTGTCTGATGGTTTTGTCAGTCCTCTGAACAGTAATGACAGGAAATCAGTTAAAATATATCGTGATACAGGTGCTTGCCAATCCCTTATGCTGACCAGTGTTCTAGGCTCTAATGTTAATTCCTCTGATGACACTGTAATCTTACAAGGTGTAGGGAATAATAACTTCTCTGTCCCTCTGTCTAGAGTGAATTTAGAGTCTGGTTTTGTTAATGGTTCCGTTATGGTTGGGTTGGTTGAGACACTCCCAATGTCGGGTGTAACTTTCTTACTTGGAAATGATATTGGTGGAAGTCAAGTGTGTCCAGCTCCTCAGTTGTCTAATGAGCCAGTGGCTGCGGCCCAGGATTGTGATGTCCCTGATGTGTTCTCTGCATGTGCTGTCACTAGGGCTAAGTCTAAAGTTACTGGTGACTTAGAGGATAATGATGATGATGATGTTATCATAGCTGACACTTTTCTTGCTAATTTGGACCACTCACCAGATGAGGCAGTACCCCGTGGTGTTGATAACTTGTCTCATCAAGAGTTGGTTGAGTTGCAGGTTGCTGACCCTGAGTTGAAAGGTCTAGCTAACTCTGCTTGCAGTGAGGAAGAGTCAGCTGGTGCTTCTACTTGTTATTATATAAAGTCAGGAGTACTTATGAGGAAGTGGAGACCCCCAACAGCATCAGCCGACTGTGAATGGGAGGTTGTACATCAAGTTGTCATCCCTCGTGTTTGTAGGCAGGATATCATTAAAGTGGCTCATGATTCCAGTTTGGCAGGACACCTTGGAGTGAGGAAGACTGTGGCACGCATTTTGAAACACTTCTACTGGCCAGGTATCTTCAGAGATGTTTCCTGGTATTGTAAGTCTTGTCACACCTGTCAAGTTGTGGGGATGTGTAATCAGACCGAAAAGGTTGCACCTCTAGTTCCCATTCCTCCTTTTGAGGCGCCATTCACCCGTGTGTTGGTGGATATTGTGGGCCCTCTTCCTAAGACTTCTTCAGGATTTTCTTATGTGCTGACCCTGATTGATAGGGCTACTCGTTATCCTGAAGCCATTCCACTTAGAAATATCTCAGCAAAGAACGTGGTTAAGGAAATGCTAGGGTTCTTCACCAAGTTTGGTCTGCCCCAGGAGGTACAGTCAGACCGGGGAAATAATTTCATGTCAAATGTTTTCAAGCAGTCTCTGAAAGAGTTGGGCATCACCCACATCACGTCTTCAGCTTACCATCCCCAGACCCAAGGAGCGTTGGAGAGATATCATCAAACACTCATATCGATGCTCAAGAAATACTGTTTGGAACATCAGAAAGACTGGGATAAAGGTCTTCCATTCGTTGTATTTGCCGCAAGAGAATCTCCAAATGAATCACTGGCCTTCTCACCCTTTGAACTACTGTTTGGCCATGAAGTAAGAGGACCCCTTAAGCTACTCAAGGAATGCTGGCTGTCGGAGGAAGATGACGTCAACCTGCTGGAGTATGTGATGAAGTTCAAAGAACGGCTGTCCACTGCTTTACAGCTGGCGAGAGAGAATTTAGGAGCTGCTCAGGAGAAGATGAAGACTTGGTATGATAAGAAGTCCAGGTTACACCACTTTCAGCCAGGAGATCAGGTTTTGATTCTGCTACCGGCACATGGGCAACCTCTTCAAGCCAAGTTTAGTGGTCCTTATTTCGTGGAGAAGAAACTCAGTGATGTCAACTATGTCATCACCACACCAGATCGTAGAAAGAACAAACGACTTTGTCACATCAACATGCTAAAGTTATATCACATGCGGGACGAAAATAACCCAGTCTGCACTGTACCTGTTCCACCCGAGTCTGCAAGTGAAGCTCTCCCATGCAGTATGAGCCTGAGTGATAGTTTGGGGAAAAATCCTGATATCATGAATGATCTCCAGACTAATCTTTCTCATCTAGCTCCCGAGGAAAGGCAGGAGTTTTCGGCATTATTGCAGGAGTACCCGCAAGTGTTCCGTGCCACTCCAGGAAGAACCATTGTGTTGATGCATGATGTCGATGTTGGACACGCAAAGCCAATTAAACTGCCTCCTTACCGTGTGAACCCAGTGAAAGTTCCTCTTATCCAGAAGGAGCTTGGCTACCTGTTGGACCACAAGATGATTGAGCCCTGTCAGAGCAAGTGGAGTTCTCCTGTCACTCTAGTCCCTAAGCCAGGTGGGTCACAGCGGCTTTGCATCGACTACAGACGTGTTAATCAGATAACCAAAACAGACACTTACCCTCTCCCTCGTGTGGAAGATTGCATAGACAAGATCAGAAAGGCTGGGTACATAAGTAAGTTTGATTTGTTAAAGGGATACTGGCAAGTACCTATGACTGAACGTGCTAGGGAGATCTCATGTTTTGTAACACTAGGAAAGACTTTTGCATGTTCTGTAATGCCATATGGTATGAAGAATGCACCAGCCACTTTTCAGAAGCTCATGAATGTTTTAACAGAGGGTTTGGCAGGGTGTGTTGTTTATATTGATGATGTATTAATCTTCAGCGACAACTGGAAAGATCACCTATGCCATGTCAGTAAATTTCTTGAGCGTTTGGTTCAGGCTAATCTTGTAGCTAATTTATCAATGTGTGAGTTTGGTCAAGCTAAAGTTCAGTACCTTGGGTACGTAATTGGTGATGGACATGTTGCACCACCAGGAGCTAAGGTTCAGGTTATAAGTGATCTTCCCAGACCTAAAAGTAGGAAAGAGCTACAAAGATTTTTGGGAATGGTAGGTTATTACAGGAGATTTGTTCTTAACTTTTCAATTCTTGTATCACCACTTACAGACCTACTGAAAAAGGGAGTTAAATTTGTCTGGACCGATAACTGTGAATCCTCTTTCAGCAAACTTAAAGCTCTCCTATTAAGTCAGCCAGTGCTCGCTACTCCAAATTTTGCTAGGCCTTTTAAGATGGCTGTTGACGCAAGTGATACAGGAGCTGGGGCTGTCTTGCTGCAAGAGGATGATCAGGGTATTGAACACCCTGTATCTTATTACAGTAAGAAGTTCACTCCACCTCAAAAGAACTACTCAACTATTGAGAAAGAGCTTTTGGCCTTGATTTTGGGTTTACAGCATTTTTCATTTTATTTGTGTTCTGGTTTTGACCCCATAGTCATTTATACCGATCATAACCCACTGAAATTCCTTAGTAAGTTTAAAGATAAAAATCAGAGATTGACAAGATGGAGTCTACTTCTTCAGGAGTATTCATTAGACATACAACATGTCAAGGGGAAAGAAAATGTTATTACAGACAGCTTATCTAGACTCTAGACAGATTGTTTTAGAGTAATAAGAAATTTCCTTTGTAAATTTCTTTTTCTTTGTGGGGAGGTGTTACATAGCCTATGATTTCATCATCCTTTGTATAATTCTATCATACAGTATGCTGCATGTTTGATCACAATTCGCCTCGTGGCTTCCATAGTGCATGTTCTACCTCACTCCCCCCTTCCCCCCCTTATAGTAGAGTAAGTCGTTCTTTCTGTTGTTCAAAGCAGGATTGTCAACTCTTTGTCCCCTATGGCTTCATTTGCGCGTCCTTCTTACAAGTTGTATCAAGCTCTGCCGGCCCCTATATAATGAGCTCAGTCTCTGCATTAATTGCCACTTAGATCTACTCCTCATTTTGCTCACATCTCTGTCCTCCCCTGTACAGTTGTTATTATTGTGAGTGCTCAGCCATCTAGCAGCTAAGTATAAGTGTTATTACATTTTTTCCATGTACTGTATAGCATAAGGTGTTGAGTCGTAGGCCTAGTGAAGTTTTTGTGATTCATGTGTTTTTATGTCAGTCATTTTTTATAATATTTTGTATCTGTAATAATATATCTTGCATTAACTGAGCATTATCTAGTTTTCTCATTTTATCAGGGCTGACTTAGATAAATTTACTCTTGCTAATTTCGTGTTAATAGAGGCTATTGCAGTTAACCATACATGTAACCTTTTTGCCATTACATTATCCTTATGAGTCCTGAATGTTTAGTTGTTAGTTTGAGCATTAAACTTTAACTTGTAATTTTACCTAACTCTTTTGTTTTGAACCTGGAACTTTACGGGGCAGTAGTGATTTTTAGTATTCTCACTTAAAGTATTCATTATCTTTCTCTGTTCCGTAACAGTGTGAATACGTGAGTTGTGTAATACACGTTAATCCTGGTGCCACTACACCATGGACCACTACACCACCAGTACCATCACAGTCATCACCATACATCGTACACACCAATACTACCATCACCAACCCGCTATTACCACCACCACCACCATCACCACTGCCACAGTCTCGCCTGTGCTATCTCACTGTCACTCTCACAACTACCATCACCACCACCACGCCGCTACCACCAGCACCACTACTAAACCATTACCTTCACCACCACCTCCACAACCCCAACCACAACCACTGTACAACACTTCCATCAGCAAGATAAAAATGAAAAACTATATCCTTTGGGTGAAGGTGTTGTGAATATGGCTGGTGTGCAGGTAGGCTGTGGTTGGGGCTCACCTGTGTGCCTGTCTTTATGGCGCATAAATAACGTAGCAGGATCGTAAGTATAATGACACACCTCCATCCAATATACACTACCGACTCTGTGCTTATACAGTATTTTCACCTGGACATACAATAACTCTTTATCTACCCTTAACCTACCCTTACTACCTTCACCTCACCGTACCTAACGTAGCCTAATCTAACCCAACCATACCTAACCTAACCTAACTTGACCTAGCCTACCTTAATAATCTAAACCAACATAATCATATCTAACCTAATCTAACTTAACCTAACCAACCTTAAAGTAATCTACCTCAACCTTATCTAATCTAAGTTAGTCAACCTTAATCTAACCCATCATAACCTTATTTGACCTAACCTTATCCCTTCCCTATGTTTACCTACCCTACCCAGATACTTATTTGACCTAACCTTATCCCTTCCCTATGTTTACCTACCCTACCCTACCCAGATACTTATTTGACCTAACCTTATCCCTTCCCTATGTTTACCTACCCTACCCTACCCAGATACTTATTTGACCTAACCTTATCCCTTCCCTATGTTTACCTACCCTACCCTACCCAGATACTTATTTGACCTAACCTTATCCCTTCCCTATGTTTACCTACCCTACCCTACCCAGATACCTAAGTTAATCAAAGTCAGCTTAACCTGATTCGTTCACTGTCTTCGCCTAACTCAACCTATCCTAAACTTATTTTATCCAATAATCCATCAGCAACTCTAAAGGTTTCACTTCAGAATATATCTCCTTCTGAGATATATTCTGAAGTGTATGTAGGTGAGGTGGAGGGAGGGAGAGGGAGAGGTAGACCGAGGATGAGGTGGAGGGATGGAATTGAGAGGTATATGAGGGAGGGGGGGTGAGTTGGGGGGAGGGTAGTCAAATGGTGGGTGACAGAGCGACTTGGAGGCGTTTTGTCTGCGGCCACCCTTTGCGGGATTAGGGCGTCGGACTATAGATAGATAGATAGATAGATAAAGTCCTCCAGGTAACACATAATAATTACTTTCATCTGAATGGCTTATTTCACCGACTGTCCAGTGTCACTGAGCATTAAGCTGGGCCATTACCATAGACCTACTGTTTTTTTTTTTTTTTTTTTTTTTAAATGTCCGACTCTGAACATAGGCTTCACAGCCTGCTATCAAGGCCCAGCAGTCCTTCTACATACCATAAACCTCTACATGTCACCACTTCGGCGCTAACACCCACCGTCCATATTGAATATATGCTAGGGCTGTCTCATACAGGACTGGTGTATTGGTATTAGCGGGGGTATTTTTATGACATGTCGGCGGGTCTTCTGATAGATCAGTAAAGTCTGATTTAGATGAAATTCAAGCCTCCTTAAACTGTTCAACTCTGCCCCACTGTTCCCTGCCCCAGCCGGGATTCGAACCTGGGTCCGTTAGGACTGCAGGCCACCTCCCTACCGACTGAGCCACCGCCTCCCCCTGTGTGTGTGTGTGTGTGTGTGTGTGTGTGTGTGAGAGAGAGAGAGAGAGAGAGAGTGTGTGTGTGTGTGTGTGTGTGTGTGTGTGTGAGAGAGAGAGAGAGAGAGAGAAAGTATCGTGAGCTAAGAGAGGAGTTTGTCTCAATAACTAACACAAAGAATCACTTCCACGCAAACTTTCCTCTAAAAATTGCTATGACCCACCCACCCACTGCTGTTGCTACTGCTGCTCCAGCGCACGCACGCACACACGCACACACACACACACACACACACACCACTCACTCTCTCTCTCTCTCTCTCTCTCTCTCTCCAATTTCCCTTCTCTCACTCTTCTTCGGAACAAATCAGGTCCAAAGAACTCACTGTAAAACGCCAATCCTTCAATTCAGCAGTCGTTTTTGTAACCCACGTGCGTACATGCACAGGCGCAACTGACGAGGAAAGCACTCTTGTGTGAGTGGCAAGGAAATAAACATTACCTAGACCACGACACGCAAATATCACTTTAGAAATATACGTTCCTGGTGCAAAAAAACAGACCCAGCCCAGGGGTGTACTGATAAACTCTGGAACTATTTTCTCCAGCATATACTAATTTTACTCTCTTGCCTTTGAACTGAAGCCTCTGTAACGGGTGTACTCGGGCATCTCGAATACAGCCAACACTGCATTCGGCTTTTTTCTCCTTTCTTTGAAAAAATTTATTTCTTCAGCCTTTAATCCTGTGGTTCCCCTCCCCACAAGGCATGTAGCAATGAAAGCACACTGTATTTGGAACAAGTAGTGAAAAACATATTTTCACAGCAGGAGTCAGAGTATCATGCTTCTGTCGTCCGTATGAACGACTGTGTACTGTGTTTATGTGTAAGCATAGCTGTGTACGCGTAAAGGTGGTTGTAACAATGTGTATGCACTGTGACTGCATACGTGTGTGTGTGTGTGTGTGTGTGTGTGTTGGGGTGTACTACAAACGAGGTAATTTTGTCTATTATTAGGCATATAATCTACACCTGCTCCGCCAGACTCACGGCTTCTTGACACTAACTCCACACCTCACACATGAGTTCAGCCTCCCTACTACAACTCCACTGCCACAACACTACACCTACTACTACCATTACTCTATACTAATTCTGCTACCACCACCACGACCATCACTACCACCTCTTACCCTACAGCACCACCATTACCACCACCACCACCTTCACTCTTACCTCACACCACCACCATGAACCCTTACCTGATCCTCACACTGTTTCACCAGTGCCCCGTCCGTCATATTTCCGAAAGAATATTGGTATAGGTGAACCAAATTAGAGGCAATCATCCCGCCCCCCACACCACCAATTTACGCACCGTGGACCCAATATTTCCTTCAGCACGATCACATACTAATTCAGTTTATTCCTAATGCTCCCAGGTATTACATTCCGTATAAGAAGGCCTAAAAAAAGTCTATCCCAAGCTATGTAGGATCGTCAGGAATGGTAAGAAAGATAAAATAATGGCGTCCTCGGGCTGAATAGGTTATGACACCACCAACTGATCATCTCTGGTCACGGTCAGACTAGGTACAGGTAATGGACTTATTTTATCAAAGAAGAAAAAAGCTTCACATCTTTGGATCAATACATACAGGAGAAATGATTTTTTTTATGAAATGGAGGAGCAGGACGAAGATGATGGTGTAAAGTTTGGGGATTGGCTTGTACCATATGACTAGCGTGTGTGTAAATTTGCGCAATCAAACGTGGCTCGGTTACTCAGACACAGCATACACAAGCCGTGATACATTGGAAGGGGAGAGGGGCACACCTGAAACCTCCAAATTCAATTGGCTGGATCCTTTCTAGCGACATGCTGCGCATTAACACAAACAGAGGTGTCCCCAGGGCATCAACAATCTGGATACATTGTGCAAGGAAGGCGGCTTTGTCTTCATCATAAGCCTACTGTGTCTTTAACTGAGCACAACCCAAGATGGCCAGTCACTGAGAGACAGTGTTCACAGACTGGAATACTCTGTAGCGGATTTAGCAACAGACCCGGCGGCACCATGATAGTAAAACCTTACTATCCATCTATTAACCACTGAATACAAAAACTATTATGTATGTTGCTGGAACTATTATACATAAGATTCATCTCTTCCTCAAAATATAACAAGTGGTAATCTGAACTGCACCATGAAAAAAAAAAAAAGTGAAGCACATCAGGTACAACGGAATAACTATACTTCAAACAGTTGGTTATAATCTTATTATTGCAACATACACCTGGTCTCTTATTTACATGGCATAACTTTACATTGCAAACTGCCCAATATGCATCATTTTCAGTCGCTTCAATAAATATTCAGAAAAGGCTGGAAAGGGATTCAGCTCACAAAATAATGGAAATTCATGCAGGCATTAAGGCAGTAAATATCCGGGTTTGGTAGCTGCCTATAATATACCAACAACTTCCTGGCCTGACCGCAGACTGCCTACACACGCGAACTTTATCGACTTGAGCAACACTGTACTGACCTTAAATAATAACAAAATAATTGGCCTGCTCCATGCTGCCCTTATAGTTTGTTGCGTTTTCTTTCTTGTATTCTTGTTTAACTGTGGCAGGCACTTCTACCCTTCAGAATAATTAACCGATTCCGACCAAACTCGGATAAAATGACCAGCCTGTGACTTAGTCCGCAAGGTTTTGGTTGCTAGGCAACCACTCGTTGCCTAGCAACGGTCGAAAACCCGCTTTTCTGTACTTTTCACGTTTCGAGCTGTAGAAGCATAACTAATGGGCGTAGAAAACTCTGACTTCTTTTGGGTGTAATCTTGAGGTCCTTCCCTATCGGATGTGTGCCATCCATTTTTCCCCTCTCTCCTCTAGTTTTCAAGTGGCAATCCTGAAAATATTGGCCTCTGTGTCTCTACCAACCAGTACCAGTTTCCAAAAATGCCCTTCTAGTTACCCACCATTTCTCTCTCGTCCCCATGGATATCGTCGCAGTGGTCTTATGGTTCGTCGACATAACGTGGTGTGTGTCCGCCTCAGACTGGGCTACTGACCTGTGTGGTAGGTGGCTGGGGCAGGCAACGCACCTCATTTCCCTCCTGTAAGCTGTGTGACGCACCCAATGCCAACACCCTTGACCATTATTGCCTGCAATGACCACTTGTCTCTGATTTAATACCACACAGACTCACATTAGTGGATACTTGTAATTATTTGTTGGAAGATGATACGCTAGATGTTATTCTCACGCGTCATCCACACTTTGGTGGGCGTTAATTTGTTATAGCTCAACAGTGTCCTGTGTGGCACGAGTTCCCATGTACTTACCTCACATATGGCCACATGGCACTGTACTAGGTTTGTCGCCTTTGGGCGTAATAAATTAATCAAATCAGTTCTAGTTACCCAGCGGTTTGATGGAACTGAATGAAAGTTCGCAAGAACACTGACTAGTACTAAACTTTCTATTGTACACCTATGAGCTACATTGGCCAGGTCAGGGGTCAAAGGTCATCAAATGCATAAATAGTGAAAACAGATAAAATCATGACTATGTTCATGCAAAATGCTAAGGCTCCAAAGAGTATGATGCCAGGGCCATGATTCTTATGTGGAATGTTGTACTGGATTACCTCCATTAAAAACTGACATTTAGTGTCGAAACTCACTTCCAGTCGCTGACAGTGCCACCTAGAAGTTGTAGCTCTGATGGGCCACTCTGAGACGTTCAAGTTCCTTAGCTCCACAGTGAAAGGATGGAATCGAATGCAACTTTGCATGCTTACAGACGTTAATGAGTACTGTAAGTGTGCTTCATACATGCATGGCGTATATCCACCAGATCAGGGGTCCAAGGTCATCAAGTGCAGAAAATAAGAAAAACGCTAATATTACGACCTTGCTTGCACGAAATGCTAAGGCTCCGAGGATTATTTAACCATCTTAAATGTTAGGAACAACTTGCCTAGCCCCGGGCTCCTACGCTCCTCGTGGGGCAACGTAGGATTGGATGATGGATGGATGGATGGATGAATAGGCAAATGCAAATTTATCGCTAAAAATATTACCACTGTAAGATTATCTTTCATTTTTATGAAAAGAAAAAAGGAACCACTTTTATTGAAAACATTTCTTCAAATCATGTTTCTTGGGTGGAATGTTGCAGTAGCGTACTTCCATACAGAAATTACTTTTAGTGTCGAAACTCACTTCCAGCCGCTGACAAAGTTTGGTCCGATTAGAGTTGGCCATCGTCATCTACCGACTTGTAATAATAATAACTGGAATTCTTAAATTGCTGAGGCAATATTCAAAGAACTCCAACTCCAGATGTTAATGCCACATTCCAGATTAGAATGCAAAAAAAAAAAAAAAAAAAAAAAAAAATCCACACTTGCACATCAGTTATGGTGTACAGTCTTTGAAGTGTGAAGAGTGGTTGTGGTAAATGGGACATTATTGATAATACATCATAAATTGAATGTGCCGAGATAAGTGTCATGATTTTTGTTCTAACCAAGATCTGTATAAGTGAGAACCTATAATTTCGTGGAAACCATTTAATATGGCAAGCTACTACAGTAAGCCTTGGTAACTTATGTATGCAGAAATTAGTGTCATCAAAGTGAAACCATCGATCATGTTTATGGCCTTTAATCAGCACTGTAATGACCATCTGCAATATACATGCCATAATGATTTTTAACTGCTGACATCCTGTAATGTATGTCATGTTTAGTGACAGTCATTTCTTGCATCTGAACCTTTCCGTATATCTTTTGTAGAATCAAATCTCATGAGCAAAACGAAGAGAACATCAAGAGCTCTTGTAATTATAGTGTTACATCTTGTATGAGGTGCAAGGCAGTGTCTACATGGACGATCTGGCAGAAAGTCTGATGGCTCAATCACAACAATAGAGGACACTGGTGCAGATATATAAAGAAAGTCTTCATGGTCTTGAAATGAGTTCCCATAAATGCTACAGGAAAACAGTGTACTTATTTGACTTTCCACAGTTTGCATCATTGCTGAGTACTCATCTGCATTAAATGCAACCTGTTCATTAAGATGGCTCTGCAATAGCCATAACAGAAATTCATGTGCACCCTGCTGGATTTTTACTGGCCATTGTTGCATAATATGAGGTAAAGCAAACAATGCTTGTATGTCTAAATGCTGTTTTGATAACAAAATAGTTTTTTTCATGTTTTTCAAAGTCATAGAAAAGGGTTGGTATATGTTATTCATGTTCACTCATGACCCACTACATTTCCACCGAGGTTGGTCAAAATCGGTCATACACTTTCCGATCTAGCACTTTCAGGCATGAGGCGGCAATTTTGATTTTCCTCAAAATCTCAAACGTATTTGCTGGATATCAGTATCAATACCCAGGTGCACAAGTATATGTTGGTGACTACATACTGGACTCCGAAAATACTTTTATCACTGTAGACCTAATATTAAGGGACTTTTGGTATGACTCAAATTTTATTACGGATTTTGACCTGTGACCTTGAGATTAAGGTCAAGGTCATTCAAATTTTGTAAATCATGTTTGTTCATGACCCACTACCTTTCCACCGAATTTGGTCAAAATCTACCATACACTTTCCGATTTAGTACTTTCAGGCATGAGGCGGCCATTTGGATTTTCCTTAATATCTCAAAAAGTATTTGTTGGATGTCAATATCAGTACCCAGGTGCACTAGTATATGTTGACGACCACAAACTGGAAAATTTCCAAAGCAATCGATTCAGCAGGTTTTGTTCCACAGGACAAAAAAAAAATGAAAAAAGTAGCAGAGGGCGCTAGTGCCTGGAAAAAATTTAAGAAATGATCATGCCAAAAGAAGCCCGCGACCAAGATACATCGCTCCTGAAAATTTCAAGTCTCTACCTCGAACGCTCTTGGAATGCCAGCCTTCTAGATCTCCCCCCCCCAAAAAAAAAAAAATAAATAATAATAATAATAATAATAATAATATCTACAACATCAATAAGAACTCCACAGAATGTGGAGTTCTTAATAATGACCACTCAGAGTTCAACGCCGCGTCCTACATTTTGGTCTATGGGCCAAACATCTGACTGCCCTGTGACCTATTGTTTTCAAAATTAAATATTTCATCTTTGCCTGACCCTCAACCCTTCTATCAAGTCTGGTTCACATCGAATCAAAAGTGATCTATAGTGTTAACCTCTGGCCTTGCCCTATGACCTTGACCTTAAGACCAATTGTTCTCAGTCACTTCATCTGCTTTTCTCTGAACTATTCCATCAAGTTTGAATTAAATCAAACCAGAAATGCTTAAGCTGAAACTGACATGTGACCCTGACCTCTGACCTACTGTTCTCAAGAAACATAAGCTCAAGCCCAGGAAGACTGTCAGCCATTCCACAAGGTTACATCCTAATCAGATTAAATGCTTTTTTTTGACACACACACACACACGGACAAACACAAACATTAAAAGAAACTACGATACCTCACTTGGCTATTGTGAGTGCTGGGTCATAAACAGCCACGGTCAGTACTGCCTGTATACATCAAGGGCTCCAGACTAACGAAGCGAAATCCTAACACTGCCAACCCCTTTAATTATCGCTGTTAATTTGGTGAGATCGCCAGGTTTTTGCAGTCCAGATATTGTAAAGCAACTACAGGCCTCTTATCCAAGTATAACCTGTGTGGCGCTGGGTGAGGGCAGAGAAGGCAGAGGGAAAAGGAAGAAGAACTAGATTAATGCCCAGTGCTTGCAGATGATAATTAATGATGATGAAGTTTGCTAAGTTCAGTCATTCCCTAGATGTCTTGCAACAGTCAAATTTATATCCAGGTTCCAAATTGTACGACTGAGTGAACAAGGGATTGAAGGCAAGGGTCAAGCAGGGTGAGAGAAGAGGAAGAGGTGGTGGAGAAGGGGGCAAGAAAAAGGTGGTGGAGAGGAAGGGGAGGAAGAGGAGATGGTGGGGAAATAAGGAAACTATGATGGAGGGCAAGGGAAGAAAAAGTGATGGAGTGGGAGAGGAGGAAGAGGTGATGGACAGGGAATGAGGAAAAAGTGATGGAAGAGAATTGGAAGAAAAGGTAACGGAAGGGGAGAGGAGGAGGAGGAGGAAAGATTGTGGATGAGTAGAGGTGGAAGAGGAAATGAGTAAGGAAGAGGTGACGGAGGGGAAAAGGTGGAAAAGGAGATGAATGGAGGTTTGGGAAAAAGGTGAGGGACGGTGCATGAATGAAAGGTGACGGAAGGGGAAGGGTTGAAAGAGGAGGAATAGGAAAAGTACAAATCCGTAATAGCCAACAACAACAGATCTACGTCCTGTCTGGTACCCTGAAGCTAGGAACCATTTGAACTGCAACTATTATGTGACTGCATTCAACACAAATTACAGGGCAGGTAATAGGCAGTGGCAGGTCGTAATTACAGGCATAGTTTTCATTTCAAATTCATAAAGCTTCACACAGCCAATGCAGTTACGTAACAATATCCAGTAATGAAATTTATCCTTGAAGTTCATCAGCAGCGACGCCACTATGGTCCGTACTATAAAAACTAAACGCCAGTACTGACGAACGTGAGCGTCTGACGTTCCCGTGTTTCGTACCATAAATAAATTTGCTGTTCAAGCCAGGCGTTCGTCACATGGTTATGGCGTAAAATAGTATTGGAATGTCACAGGAGAACAAACGCCACAAGAGACCCCCCTTTCGTGTAACAAATTTAAATATTCATAAATATGATAACCGGTTTATCCATTTATAAAAACTGAATAATCCAGGAATCAAATTTTCCCTAGAAGGCTGAAATATATGAGAAATACAAGGCTGTTCATAAGATTTTACAAGACTAAACGCTTCCGTAACGAATACGAGTAAACAGAAACTTCTATGGTGGCGACGTGGCGCGTAATATATAGTTAGGATACTAAATTATGCTTTCTAGTGTATTTCAGACTACCTGTGTACTTTCTGAATAGATTTTTGAAACGGCAACTGTTTGAAAGTTTGTGTGTTATCCAGCTCAGTGCTGTGGTTAGCACATTTGAGGGCAAGCCAGTAAGATTCTGCCTCTAGTCCAACAACATCATTGTGTGACACTTCTTGCCTATGAAAAATCATGTATAAATAACGTGTAAGAAGTGCATATACAATATTATAATACATGGCAGAAATTACACATATCAGAGTTTGGTCAGCGTTGGTAAATGGTTAGTTTGGTTTGTATTTTTCACCTGTTTTAGTGTTCTCTCTCAGTTAAGTTTCAGAAATTGATAAAACAGACACAATTTTTTCATCAGCACCGACAAGTATGTGCAATCACCTAAGTTCTTTCTTGAAGAATGTGATTCGTTTTTGCACCAACATAAATTGATAAGCTGATGTAGTTATGATACAGTAGTTGGGTAAGGTTACCAGATACTGGTGTGCGTGAATAGGTTGGTTAGGATGTTGGCTGAAATATTGCCTGTTTCAATCAAGCACTCAGATTTGAGCATAGGTGTGTTGGCTTTAAAGCAAAACTTGTTAGTAAATGCTGATTATTTCATGCGGGGAAAAAAAAAAAAAAAAAAAAAAAAAAAAAAAAAAAAAAACAGGCATCTTTCTATCCCAAGAGTTTTTCTTACAAGCAGCTACAGGCCTGAGGAAATGGCCTGTACCATGCATATATAATATAAAAACTAGTTAATTGGATAGAAATGACAGTTATTGTAATGGATGAGTAGATAGGTGTAGGAAAGTCATGGAATACTGGTTAGGGTGGAAGGGTTATACAAAAGAATGAAAGGTGCAGGTAAGCATATGACTGACAAACAGGAAGTAATGAGATAAATATTTAGTAAAGGAGACAAACATCAAGCATAAAACCAGAGTAGGAGAAAGCTAGGAAAAAAGAACAGTAAATAGTCTGAAAATATATAACACAGAACTGGATGAAAGTAATATAGAAGTGGAATGATTTCTGGGAAACAAAAAGGAAAGCTTGTCTAGCAGACTGGGACAGAAATAATTACCTAATGTTACGGCCATACCGCGTTGAGTACACCGCTTCCCGTCCGATCAGCAAAGTTAAGCAACGTTGGGTCTGGTTAGTACTTGGATGGGTGACCGCCTGGGAACACCAGATGCTGTCGGCATCCCTACGTGTCAAGTGGGGTTGGTGGAGGATTAGTGCCCCTCCCTGTAAAACAATTAACTCTAAGCCGTTGGCCACCCCGTTTGGGATACATGGCGTCTGGCAATGAATGAATGATAATATACCATGTAACTTAGGAAATCATGGCACACTGCTTGAAGGGAAATGTAATGATAAAGAATGTGAATCTCAGAGTAGTATAATTACTGAGCTAAACTGGAAATTTACTAGTAATACCTCAAACAGGGAAGGTGACAATAAAGTAGGGAAAAAACTAAAGCTAGATATATAGAAATTAAAATGGCGACCATCATCCACTCACTTGATGTAGTGCTGCCTACTTCTTCCTTAGCCTTTATCATTCTTTTTCTGTGCCTGCCCTCCTCTCTTCCTATTTCTCCCATCTTTTCTGTCACTACTTATTGCTTTTCTTTCCGCTACAGGTGGCTTTACATTGAGTGACAAGCCAAATGGTTTCTTGTAAGCCAAGAAACCATTTACAACGCTGGGTGGTAACCATATAACCAAACCATACGTGTTCCCTACGTGTCAAGTGGGTTGGTGGAGGGTTAGTGCCCCTTCCTGTAAAACCAATAACTCAGAGTCAAATGGCCACCCCGTACGGGATTATGGCGTCTGGCAATAGATAGATAGATAGAAAGAACAACTGATACAATACACACATCTTATAACCTATATTTTCCAATATGGTCTGCTGGTCATGGCTGGATGACAGGTGTGGAAAGAAGCACCTGAAAAAGAATAGAGTGTTCCTGCATCCCTCTTGTGTTGGTGCTGCAATGAATGTCACCATTCAACCAGCTTTGTAAAGAAGTAAATTAGTCTCCATGCTAAAAAAAAAATTCTCCAGTAACTCTGTATTTACATTCTGCAATATAAATTTACGAACACATGATGTACTGCTGCATGAGTGAAAGTGCACATAACCTGGAGAAACTGCTGTATAATTCATGACTGGTGAGCTGGCCAGGAACAACTTGGAAATCTATGAAGGATGCAATAATACATTTGCTTTGCTCGTATGAAATCAAGCCTGGATAATCTCAATAATTATTTTCATGCAAATGACTGCAAAAGGAGGATAAATCATAACTCAGTCTAGGCTATGCATTACATTGTATCTTGCTTGTAAATGCATCCTCTTTATGCGTTCTAGCATCATTTCATACCAATTCTAGCGCAAATATACTTATTTCCTACATAAAAATAACTGTTTAGAATGGGTTAGCGGAGTGTCTGGTTTATTAAACGGAAGCAACTTTCAAACTCTGAGCGCTTTTAGTGCTCATGCAGCGCATTCTCGCCCAATCTAGCGACTGTCTCGGCATTCAAACGCCAAAACTGGGTTCCGCCAAGACTGACGGTCCAGATTTTTTATAGTAAGGATGACTGACGCTCAGGAACGTCTGACGACTGAACGTCGCCGTTGGACCGCCTAAACTCTGGGTTTTTATAGTACGGCCCTATGACACCGAGCGAGGGGTTTCCACCTGGGAGCCTGGGGAACGAGGGGAGAAAGTGGAAAAGGAGACGAAAGGAATAATCTGGGAAGAGGGTACTAGAAAGAGGATTGGAAGGAGAAGTGAAGGGCAATAGGAAAGGGATGGAGAAAAGGGTAAGAGAAGTTTTTAGGACAAACTGAGTGAAGGGGGAGGCTGTGGACAGGAAAATTGTTGGATAGGAAGGAGACGGGAAAGGGAATGGGTGAAGACGAATGGGAAGGATGGGTAAAAAGAACACAGGAAAAGATGAGATGAGGGGAAGATTGCACGCATGGAGGGTTACTGTAATGGAAACACACACACACACACACACACACACACACACACACACACATCACCCTACCCTATGCCTGACACACACAAGGTAGGCTGTGATCAGTTTGACACGATGGATGGCCAGGCGGTCCAGCTTCATCACAACCGTAACGACTCTTAGGCAGATGAATTAGAAGAGAGGAGCGGGAAGACGTGAGACAGGAGAGAGGGAGGGAGTGACAGACGGTGCAAGGATGATGACAAAAATAAACACATGTATACAAGCAATCAGAGAGAGAGAGAGAGAGAGTACCTACGTAAACATGGGTTACATTCTCACAATAGTGAGAGTAATGGTGTTAAATCCGTGATAGTGATGGTGTGGATTTCTGGCTGCCTTTGGGACCCTTCCGGTTGACCTGGATTAATAGCCTCACAGTCGCTACACGTAGTCCTCTCCTCACACCCCGCTCGCTCGCTCTCTCTCTCTCTCTCTCTCTCTCTCTCTCTGGTTCCTACCTACTCTCCACACAACCAGACTCATCATTAATATTTTCACGTCTCTATTTCTATTCTTTTCCCTCCTTGCACCCAAAATTATGCTCTCACAAAGGTAAAACTGACTATGTGAGGGAGTGAGTGTGCATGACGTAATTTGAGAGATACCGGTAGTAAGAGTGTGTGAAAGATATATTGTGACAGCCAATAAGAGTGAGTGTGCAAGATGTAATGTGAGTCAGTAAGAGTGTGTGTACGTTGTAAATGAGAGCCATGAAGTGTGAGTCTATATATGACGTAACGTGAGAACCAATGTGAGTGTGCAAGATGTAATGTGAGAACCAGTAAGTGTGAGTGTGTAAGATGGATGTTATGTGAGAACCAGTAAGTGTGAGTGTGTAAGATGGATGTAATGTGAGAACCAGTAAGGATGAGTGTGTAAGATGTAATGTGAGAACCAGTAAGTGTGAGTGTGTAAGATGTAATGTGAGAACCAGTAAGTGTGAGTGTGTAAGATGTAATGTGAGAACCAGTAAGTGTGAGTGTGTAAGATGTAATGTGAGAACCAGTAAGTGTGAGTGTGTAAGATGTAATGTGAGAACCAGTAAGTGTGAGTGTGTAAGATGTAATGTGAGAACCAGTAAGTGTGAGTGTGTAAGATGTAATGTGAGAGCCAGTATGAGAGTGCAAGATGTAATGAGAGAGAGAGAGAGAAAGAGAGAGAGAGAGAGAGAGTCATTACGCCTACTAAGTTACAGTATTTACCTGCAACAATTTTCACAACACTTTACCGTAATTGGTTCCGTGTGGACCGCCGCTGCCTTACCTGTGGCAGACACAGAAATAAGTGAAAGTTGTTATATTAGGTTAGGGCGATGGCCGCCATGGAGGCTAATTACACGCACAATTTCGTCCTTTTAACCTCTTCATTTCCATGACATACTTATACATTTATTCTTGCTATCCCCTCACAGTTATAAGCAGCTTAGAACTTTTCTAACTGAAGGTGTCAGATACAACCTTCATAAAACTCTTTTACTTGGGTGTTCTTTTAAGCATAATAAACTCGTCTGGCAGCAGCAAGTATAACATTAAAACTATGTCATTAGGGTGAAGCGGTTGATATTATAACAGCTGTGAAACTCACGAGGAATGGAAATAACTATAGATTTAATGTTAAAGATTGTTTGCATAAATTTTAACTGCCAATTCCATGTTTTTTTTTTTTTTTTTTTCACATAAAATTAACTGGCTGTAGAATTGTGCTGCATAATTTGCAAAGCTTATAATTGCACAGAAAAATTGTGGTATTAATTTTGGCTGTATAATCCTCTAAAACTGAAATTAAACTACCGGTAATATGCTACCGATTCTCTGCTGTATATATAACTACGATTGGCTTTATCTAACAAGTTCATACTACTAATTTTTGGCTGTATTATTCACCAGCACTGAAATTACGCTAGCACGTACAGTACATGGTAATTTTTCGCTGAATAATTAAGATTTTACTTTAAAACTAATAAGACTTTCGTACTAATAATTCTTGACAGCATAATTTTGTCATTCAAATTTAATTAACATGCCATGCGATAACTCTTCACTGAGACGGTCGAACTTATTTTCTTTTTTTGTTTTTAAATCGGACAGAAAGACAAGGCAACAATGGATTAACATATTTTTTATCCCATTTTGCTGCACTGGTGAACTTAAAGTTCTTACTCTGCCTAGTTTATGACTCATTTTAAATATGCAGCAAAATGGTTAATGGACGCAGTAACATACCTTCAATACAGCTGTCTTGCAATATCTATCTTAGTCACGTACCCAGTATCAAGACCATCACAGCGGCAGTCAGTTTACTTCTTGTCCTGCTCTGCTCTTCACTTCCTGCCCGCAATTATCACTTTCCTGTCATTGCACCTAGTTACAGTACTTAAACTCTTTTACCTGCTCAAGTTTCTCCATTCACCAACGCACCACACCGTGATTCACCTTTCTCTCAAGAACCACACCTCACTCTCACCTTAATAAGTTTCCCACGTCGTCGCTCAGTCATCCACAAACTTAAGAGTCCAAAGAGATTTCGTTCACTATTAGCAGGCAACACAGTATCATCTGCATAATCCAGCCCTCACCATTCATTGTCAGCTTCACCCTCTCTTCCACAGCTCCAGCTCTCAGTTCATTCATAATCCAGTCCATATGTATACGGGATATATTAGACAACCATGGCGATATCACACACATCTCACTACACAGATTCTGAGCCCCCTTCACACACACACAAACAGACACACACTCACACACACACTCACACACACACACACACACACACACACACACACACACACACACACACATTCCACCCGGTAAACACAGCCCCATCCACAGTAAGCACACAAACACCTTAACAGCAATATCCAACAACTCAGCCGTGCCTTTGAGATGTAAATGACGGGGTTACGTTAGCGACAACTGTGTACGCTTCCGTCCCCCCTTCTGTTCCCCATTACCCCTCTACCCCTCCTCTGACTCCTGAGCCGTCATTTCTTTCTGTCTCCTGCTCTCTCTCTCTCTCTCTCTCTCTCTCTCATCTGCTTGTCCTGTATTCCTTCCTCTGTCACCTGTTCTGTCTTCATCTACTGTCACTCCTGTACCGCATCCCCTGTACTGGTGTGTCTGTCTGTTCCCTGTTCATCCTGTGCTTCATCCTCTCTCGGCTAAGTTTATCTGTTTTCTATCCACCCTGTATTATTATCCATCTCCCGTGTATCTGCATGTTCGTTGTTCATCTTGTACTCTTTCCCATTTCCCCTAATCTGTCTGTTCCTCCTTTCTCCACTCTCTCCCTCAATCCATCCTTTCCCTCTTTACATCCTCCGTTTCTCCTTCCCCCCTTCACTCACTTTCTTCCTTCTTCCCTCTCCACTCTCTCTCTGTCTCTGTCTGTCTGTCTGTCTGTCTCTCTCCGCACTCTTTCCCTCCACTCCCTTCCTTCCCCCTCCACACCCTCCCTCCCCCCCACTCCCCTCCCTTCCTCCCTCTCTCTCCACTTGTTCCCTCAATTCTCACTCCCATCACCTACTCCCGATTTGCAGTTATTTCCCATCGCTACTATTTTACAGAATAAATGTTTAATAGTTTCGCTTTACTTTGAAGAAGGACGAGACTGGGCCTTTTTTATCTCTCGAATCATGTGGTAGTTTTACCAATTTCTCGTTTCTTGTCGCTACCAGACTATATTATTTGTCAGTCTTGTAATTGATTATATAGGCTAGTAGTCGTAGCCGAGCTGTAGGTAACAGTGAGTAGATATGAGGAGGTAACCTCGGTTCACTTGTAGTCGGTGACAGAAGACACGATGAATACTGGGGTTTGATAGTAGTTTATTTCTTCAGAAGGAGTATCTCAACATTTTATACTAAGTTTGCCTCACAAGAGCGTATTGAGATGAGAGCGGTTTTATGCTTGCTACTCTCTCGCAGCCTCTCTCACTAGACCCCCCCTCTCACTCTTTCCTCTCCTAATTCCTTCTGACTTTTCCTCTTTCTTTCCGTATATAAGAACTTCCATCACGTGGGCTACATTGTCGTCGGATGTTCTAGAAGACTGTGTGTGTGTGTGTGTGTGTGTGTGTGTGTGTGTGTGTGTGTGTGTGTGTGTGTGTGTGTGTGTGTGTGTGTGTGTGTGTGTGTGTGTGTGTGTGTGTGTGTGTGTGTGTGTGTGTGTGTGTGTGTGTGTGTGTGTGTGTGTGTGTGTGTGTGTGTGTGTGTGTGTGTGTGTGTGTGTGTGTGTGTGCGCGCGTGGTAACTTTCCGGCCAAGCGTCACAAGGTGCTGTATATGGCATTCCTCACAGGGAATGTGCAAACGATATTTCCTGCAGGCCCTAGCCATGACTTTGATTTAACCTCTACAGTACCTATGTATGTTTTATGATATTGTAAAGTCCTGACATATTTACCTTAACAGAGCACCAGTACACCGTCGTAGTGAAGGGGTTAAGGAAGGAAATATCAAATAAGTTCAGTTTAAAACATTCTTACCTAAGCTGAATTATATCACGTGGAAACGGCAAGATTAAAAGGAAGAGGTCATCGTATTGCACTGCCTCCACCATATTTCTTCCCTCTTACACACACCCACACCCACACCCACACCCACACACATCTGATGCAACTTTCAGCAATGCGAAAGTGTATTTTGTTGAACCATGGAACTGACAACTGTGAAGTTTCATTTTTATAATCTGTTCGAGGGCAATTGGTAGAATATTGAAAGCAACGAATTTTGGAGGTCATACCTTACACACTGCCTTTACGCCGTTAGAACACAGTTAACCTAACCTACAGGACTATATTTTATTTTTACTATGAGACGGCTACACTCAAATAACTGGTACACATCAACACAAAAAACCGTCCTGCATACAAAGTATTTCAATGCTCGGCTCAGACATTAAGAAGTGTCACAAAGTACTGTGAACGATTTTCGTAAGTTGACGACAAAGTGTAGCAATGAAAGACAACCAGAAGTCAAAACTCTGAACCTGACCTACATATATTAGATGCGAATGAACAGGTGAAAATTACCAGAATGCTGCTAATTCTCGTACTTAGTCAAGAATCCCTCAAAATGTTATTCAATGTAAACAACCGTATCTAGATCTACCTGTAATATCAGTATTGTGCCAACACTAGACTCGTAGGTAAGGTGTGCCAAAGAACAGTGCCTCGGACAGCAAGACAAAATTTTCAGAATATGCCTTTTTGGTAAGTGACGAAGAGAGTAAATTGCATGATGTTTCGTCATACTGGTAAGCGGAGTGATTATGGGGGTATAACGTATGTAAGTTTATGTCATACTGGTAAACAGTTATTATCGAGGTGTGACGTATGTATGTTTATGTCATATTAGTAAACAGAGTTACTATCGAGGTGTGACGTATGTATGTTTGTCACATTTGTAAACGAAGTGATTATCGAGGTGTGACGTGTGTATGGTTATGGCATACTGGTAAGCATAGTATCCATGGAGGTGTGACGTATGTACATGTTTTATGTCACACTGGTAAACAGAGTGATTACAGAGGTGTGACGTATGTATGTTGTGTAGGTGACGTATGTATGGTGGGGAGGAGTAGTTGGTCAGTGCTGTCATGTGTGATAATGGCAGTAATAAACTGTGTGTGAGTAGATGGATTTATGACTGTGTGATCCGGCAGCAGTGTTGGGGTGTGGCGAGGGTGTTTAATGTACACACGGTTGTTCAGTGCATTTAAATTTTTTTTTTTTTTATGCGAGGAAGAAGGAACCAAAGGCCATGAGCCCGCAGTAACAGTTCCCTCCAAGAGAAAAACAAAATACAATAGAGAGCCAAATTCGAGATCCGATTATTTTGAGATGCCTGGACACACTGCGTTTGAAAGACTGGAGATCATAGGCAGCAGGAAATACAGACAGAGGGAGACAGTTATGAAAAAGAAATAACAAGGTGAAGGAGACTGGAGTGATAGTGGTTCGTATCAGATGGAATATTTTAAGCCTGATTTATGCAGATGAATGAAGTGAGTGAGGGGGAACACGAGATGGATTTTACCCACTTGTCATTATGAACCAGTCAAATTATGCAGATAATTATAAGTTACTGGATAAATGTGGATTATGGCTTCGTAGAAATATTAAGAAATTTGTGTTTGTAAGTGGCGATGGCTGAAGGAAAATAATGATTGGTGAGAAAGTGACACATTGTGATGTCCTGGTGAATGCAGGAACACGATGCTGTGGGAAATATACATACAGTACCTTGGTGCTATGATTATAAGACACGAAAGTGAATAGCAAGTGGAAAGTGGAGTGATGCAAGGAAGATAGTTTGCTATTGATATGAAGGCCTTGACAAAGAATAAAAGCTTGAGTAAAGTGGCTGCAAGACAACTTTAAGAAGTTGTGTGTTCACGTTATAAACGTTAGACATCAAAGTGGCGTGAACACTGTAAACACAACTGTTGAGGAGTTAATGTACTGATTGATTGATTGATTGACTGATGTAGTGCGTATAAAGATGACAGAAGAAATACTGGGACCCGTGAAAGACATAGAACAAGAGTCTGATGATCAAAGGGTAGAACACAGCAGCTCAGACGGTATCGAGACAAAGAGAATGGACTAAGTGGTGGTGAAAAGAGTGTATTTGAGTGACTCTGAAGGTTGGAGGATGCGTGGCCTATTGAGTTCCATGTATAATTATTTGAATAAGGAATTAAAACGATCAAAGGGTTAAAAATTCTGTGTTTAGGATACAGTAACGGAGAAAATAAAACTTAGGAATGTGAAAAGCTATACATGCTTGCTGACAATGGATGACTTTTATTCAAATGAACAATCATTTTTTTACAGATGGAAATATTTCAGCTTTTGCCCTTCCAGCTCTCTGTCGTGGAACTGGTCGTTGGTCCGTCATAGTCTGTTTCTTTTTCCATTTTTCCCTTGACTCTGTTGTTGGCTGGCCCGAGGTTTTATATCTGGCTTTGTGGAATGGAAAGTGGAAAAGAAATATCTGCCTGACATTTTTGCTTCAACCTGCCCTTAACTGCAATGTAGTAACTCTAAAAATGAACGAATTAATGAATAAATAAAATGCTGATATGACTGAATTGCTTAAATGAAGTATTTGACAATGGTGTCTATGTTTTAGCTTAGTCTGCCCCTGAGTTTCATTTTGTCATTAAGTACAGCCATTTAGTTGGTCTTGGGGTCACAGCAGGTGATGGTCAAGTGGTTAAAGAATTGGTCCGCTGTCAAAATGGCACGGGTTCGATTACTTTCTAAAAATTCTATGCGTGGTGTGGCCCTGTGTTGTGTGAATCTAGTTTGGAGATAGTAATGTGTAGTTGGTTTAATGTGTCAGGTGCATCTACATTTAACGAAGGGTGGCCGCCAAGTTTACCTGTGTTTTATTCGACAGGTAAGACACAAGTTCGTTTTCAGTTGAATATTACTTACATTACAACTTGGCACACATGTATGAACACAGTCTACCATTAGAATATGAGAAAGGATGGAATTACCGTGTGAGATTTTGTTTCCGACAGTAATTTGTTTTTTCTGTTGTTAAATTTTACAACTGGATTGAGATTTCCATTTTCTCTACTCCTCAAAAGAAAAAAAATTAGACAGAGTCAGTACTGTTCTTGTGTGAGGTCTGGTATTTCTTGTATAAACTGCAGCTTCCTGTGTCATACGTACTTAAGTCAGAGATCCTGGCCAGCTGGTGCGCCTGACAACCTCACCAAAGCAGGTCTTTCTTGTTCCTCAGTGAAATTCGTGTCTGACTCAACTATTGCATCCTGTAATGTATAATGTTCATTGATGTCCAGCTCAGCGGGAACTGGTCTGTACGAGCATGGACTGAAACATTTCCCTGAAAACATGAGATGGCCGTCAAGTCCAATATCCTACCACACGTACAGCCAACAAAAACACTATCAAGACCCTTACATTCCATGACACCGGATTTCAGCAATGTTTATCCATATATTTCTATGCGGCCGACGATTTTGTGTAACTAAAAATTAACTCTAATAAACTGGATGCAAGAATACAGCATAGAATTGCAATAAAAGGACACACGTGCAGTATCTCCATGCTCTTCATCCTGTGTTTCAAAATACAAAAAACACAGTGTTTTTTACAACTGTGCGTGTCAGCCTTTGACAGCGGTGCACAGAAATTGCACTGGGGTTGGAAGTATATGTTGATGAAAGAATATAACAGAGAAACAAAAACGTATCTGCGTGAAAAATTCGTAGTCACAAAATAAAATTGTGCTTTGCATTAGGATATCAAGAGGTAATTGCTGAGTCCTCACAACAAACGCTAATAGTAAGCAGGTAAAAATTTTTTCACTTCCTCATGCAATGGAAATGTAATATTTACAAATAATAATAGACATATACTTAAAACACTGATTGCCAAGGCGTATACAAACATCCAAACTCTGACAGTCATTTGTGAATCCATAATGCAGTGAAATAATGATAAAAATAATAATAATAACAATAATAATAATAATGTTTTTCTTTTTGTCTGATATCCAGCTCTTAGGCAATGTTCTCATCATTACTCATTTCTGTCTTGGATTGTTGAAAATGAGGGTGAGAATAGCTTCTTCGGTTCTCCTTCAATTTGCCATAACTATTCAGTGCTAAGAGGAACAGGAAACTGGATTATCTTAATGTCTGCTTCTCGCCTACCACATTTTTCCAGCTTCTTTTATTATCACTTCTCCTTCTCATTCCTTCTTGCATGTTCTCTCCTTCCTCGCGTTATCTTTCTCCCTTGCTGATTCTCGCGCTTAATATCTTCTTTTATGACCACTTTCCCCGCTTACTCTTTTTACATATTCCGTACACCTTCACTCCTTCGCTGTAAGTTTTTTAACGTCCAGTCTCACTGTGTCATTTTGGAAGTTCCTTTTTAATTCTCACCGTCGCCTGCCTTCTTCCACCATCTATCTCTTTTCCATAATTCATCATTTTTTCGGTACGCCTTATCTTCACTTTTTTTTCTCTCCCTCTCTCTCTCGTTTTCCAACATCCCTTTTCCACTTCAGCATTTTTCTTCCCTTTCTCGCAGTCCTTAGCATTTCAATCCTTTTTTTTTTCCTAGTATATTTCATCAATATTGAGAAGCATGACCAAGAATTACCAGATTCAATTTATGCTCTGCAACCTTCAGCTTCCTTTACAGTATTCCTCCTCGTTTGTGAGTAACTCTCTTCCCATTCCATTACCACCTTTCCAATTTTCATCATTTCTCTTGCTTTTCTAGAATCTACCATAACGTTTCCATCCTTTCTCCTCCATTTCCAACATCTCATCTACACACTCCTCTCTCTCTCTCTCTCTCTGTTTTACCTTTCTCCCCACAAACTTTTATTTATTTTTATTTTTTTATCCCAAACCTTATTTTCCCTCCATGACACTGTTCCTCCTTCCTACGTTTTTAACACAACAAACCCGATGTTTAGTAGATTCCCAGTGAATGGAAACGAGTTAAAAACACGAAGCAAAACATCAACAGCATCCAAAAAGCAACTGTGGCTGAATACCACAGACAAAAATGCACAGAATGTTAGCTGTTGTTTTTTTAATGCGAGGAAGAAGGAACCAAAGGCCAGGAGCCCGCAATTATTGTTCCTTCCAAGAGAAAAACAAAATGCAAGAGAGAACCAAATTCAAGATCCGATCATTTCGAGATGCCTGGACACACTGCGTTTCAAAGACTGGAGATCATAGGAAGTAAGAAATATAGACAAAGGGAGACAGTTCCAGAGCTGACCTGTTGCATAAATGAAGGACTGGGAGTAACGGTTAACTCTTGCATTAGAGAGTTGGACAGAAAAAGGACAAGAGTTTGTTGAGACGAGGTGCTACGCACCCGTCGTAGAGGTGGAGGGATGCAAGTAGACAGTTCAGAAGACCAGTGACCATGGAAGTAGCGATAGGAAGGAGATAAAGATGCAACAGTGCGGCGAAGAGACAGAGGTTGAAGGGAGCCAGTAAGAGGAGGAGAGTTGATGAGACGAAAAGCCTTTGACTCCACGCTACTGAGAAGAGCTGTATGTGGGGAGCCTCCCCACACATGAGAGTTGAACTCTAAACAGGGGCGAATAAAACGCGTGTATAAAGTCAACGACTGTGCAGGGGTAAAGAAGGTACAGAGTCGGCTTAGCACACCTAATCTCTTGGAAGCAGATTTTACAAGAGATACAATATGATTTTTCCAAGACAAGTCCCGAGTGAATGAAACTCCAAGCATGTTCAAGGATGATGCAGGATTGAGCTGGAAATTATTAAACATTAGAGGGTACTCCTGTGGAAGATTGTGTTGGGTTGATAAGTGTAAAAACTGAATTTTTGAAGCATTAAAAACAAGACTATTTTTACCCAACTCAGAGATACGAGCCAAGTCAGACATTAGGTATGCCATAGCCTCATCCCTTGTTTGTTGAAGTAACTGCAGAGGTGGACGTTGCGGGAACCGAATTTAAAGGTGAACGGTGGAGTCATCAGCGTACGAGTGGATAGGGTTAGATGTATAACTTAGATGGTCATTGATGAATAAAAGGAAGAGAGTTGGTTATAGGACAGAGCCCTGAGGAACACTACTGTTGATAGATCTAGGAGAAGAACGATGGCCGTCTACAACAGAAGATACTAATGCATTATTTAAACGTTAATGTTAAATTAATAGAATTATTAATGTGCTGTTTTTGTCAATCGTTTCAAATAACATTTCACCTTCCTATTATCAATCCACCTTTCTACGTTTTAGCCAGACAATAACATCATAACTAACAGGGATCTCAGGATTATTCTGTAGGCATCAGTCAACCTTTGTACCCGTGTCTGTCCACAGAACAATACAATATTATTTACGATTTGGAGAATATTTGGTACTGGAGTAATAAATGTCCAATGATTCGGACTCTCTTGTATTTTTAATACGAGTATATCTGGCTCAGCACATATAAAATAAAATCCAATCCCTAAAAAAAATTGTAGTTCACATGGTAACATACTCATACACACTCACATGTCGCCCTAATGGTGCTGTAGTGGCTAATATCGCACCGTCAATACTGAATCATCCACAGTGATGTGTGGTGGCGAAAAAGGTGGTTCCCTCCGAGAGATGGTATGGGAATATAAGTTCGGTTGATGATGATGATTTTGATGATGATGATGATGATGACGATTTGCATACTTCTCGATCAGAACTAAACACACACACACACACACACACACACACACATCTCCGGCAAAAGATTTATGTAATGAGTGAAGCATATACGTCATGCAGGATTTTGATATAAAAATAATATGGACACGTCATCATTCCATGATACTGTGTTGATATGAGACTGGCTGTGGTGGTGGCGATGAAGGTGATGGTGGCTATGATAATGGTGGTTGTGTGGTAGTTGTGGTGAGAACTGTGGTGTTCATGATTGTGGTGACTGTGGTGGTGATGATGGCTGCGGTGTGTGTGGCGGTTGTGCTGGTTGCTGATGGCGTTGGTTGTGCCGATGACGGTGATGGTGGTGGTTGTGATTATAGTGGTTGTGGTGGTAGTTGCAGCTGGGATTGTGGTGCTGACGACGGGTGGTGGTGGTTGTGGTTGTGGTAGTTGTGGTGGGTGTAATGGTGGTTGTTGATGGTGTTGGTTGTGCCGATGACGATGATGGTGGCCGTGGTAGTTGTGGTGGTGTGTAGCATGGTGGGACTATAGTGCCGGTGGCGTTTCTGTGTAGCATAGTGTAGAGTATAGAACAGCGGAATGTAGTATGATGTAGTGCAGTACAGTGTTATATTATGTAATGTAGTGCAATGCAGGGTAGTGTAGAGAATGTAGTGTAGTGTAGTGTAGTGTAGTGCAGTGTAGTGTAGTGTAGTGTAGTGTAGTGTAGTATGGTGTGGTGTGGTGTGGTGTGGTGTGGTGTGGTGTGGTGTGGTGTAGTGTAGTGTGGTGTAGTGTGGTGTGTAGTATATTGTAGTGTAGCGAAGTTTGTCGTGCAGAGAAATGTCGTGTAATGTAATGTAGTGCAGTGCGTTTGTAGCGTGGTGGTGCAGCATAAAACAGTGTTGGTGTAGTGTGCCACTGGTGTCTAACGTGATGGGTGGTGTGGTGTGATAAAAACCGTGGACCCTGGTGTATGAACTCCAGTGTAAAAGTGTAGTGGTGTACTGTGGCCGTAGTGTGGTTCAGCCATGTATAGTGAGGTGGACACGATACCATACGGTCATCATGGCTCTCTATGTAATTCCTGGCAATTATTTATGAAAATCGAATACCATGGCTATAGCTTTGGTGCCTCTCATGCTTTACCCTCTCGTATGTTATTGGTAAACAGTTCAGTATGTAAGGAGAGAGGAAGAGTGGAGAAACAACTGCTGACAGGAAACCTTTTGTGTTAAGGACACAAGAACCTTTCTGTTCACCTCTACCCACACACTGGATGCACACAGGATGTTTAGCTGCCCACTTGTGGCACCGACCACAACTACAACTTGTGCCTCACCCGAATAACAACTGCATCTCGAACGTGTAGTTTAACCTGAAGCTGCAGTCCCTAAAGGGTTGGGAAAACTTTAGAAAGGTTGCAAGAAATGGTGTCTGGTAGGGGAGGAAGTATGTGGTGGATGTAGTAGTATTTCTAGGAGGTAAAAACGATGAACAAGGGATAAATAAGATATTGACTCATTTTCGTGCATTCTTGCCACAGCTGCATGATTTTAAAATGGGTTCTGGCGAATGGGGGAGTGAGAGGGTGGTGGTGATAGTTTCCCATACGTAAAAACACTGAAAAAAAAATGGGGAATAAAAGGTAATGTCGATACATATTATTATTATTATTATTATTATTATTTTGCTACTTCTAGACAACTTTCTCCTTGCGCCTCACATGCGCGAAGTGAAATGGTTAGTAGTTGTTCTTGGAAGTAAAAATAATTAACACGGATAAAGGATAAAATATAACGTCGTGCTCTCTTGTGATTTTTAAGCATCTAACCCTTTCAGTGCGATAACGTTTTCAATTAATATTTGCTACCTCTAGACGCCTTTTCAATGGGGCTATGCGGGTGGGAGAGTGAAAAGGTGGCGTTGGCAATGTGTCTCGAAAATAAAGACAATGAACATGGAGGAAGGATACAAGGCAATGCCATGCTCTCTTCGAATGAGAAAAAAAAAATCGTTAATCAAATTAGACAACATAGTGTGTCGTGAACAGCTGAAATATTTCACCCATTCGTTAACACCCAGGCTCCTATGACTCACTCAGGTGAACAAAATCGCAAGGCGTTAGCTGGATTAGAAAACTGCAGTCTGCCCCACCATCAGATGGTTATAGTTACCTCCGCCAACGAAGTTGGAGGAGGTTACGTATTTACCAATGTTTGTCTGTCTGTCTGTTTGTCCAGACGATATTTCCAAACGTTCCCTTTAATTTCAATGAATTTTTGTGGAAGGGTGGGCCATGGGCCAAGGATGAAGTGATTAAATTATGGGCGGATCCGGACCCGAAGTACCCCTCACAATATCGCCAAAAGTTCTCAGTTAATTTTAATGAAACACTTTTGAAGGGTGGGCCATGGGCCAAGAAAGAAATAGTTAAATTTATTCGCATTCGGATCCATCTCCACGAATCCGGATCCGAATCCTTTTTAATGGCAATGGCATTGGCTTCCTGAGTGCTTTGTAGTTGTAATGAAATCTGAGTTCAGTATTGTGCTGAGTGTTTGATACACCCGCGGCATCTAGTACATTACCATACATAAAGGATCATATTTCCATGAGCTTACAGGATACCGTACAACCTCTTGGTCAGCGAGTTATTTAGTTTAACCACATTAAATCTGTCGGTATGGTGAGATCATTTAAATTTTCTTCTTGCTGTTGTTGGACGATTTTCTTAATATTAAGAGAGACTCTGAACAGGAGGGGGTTCGGTACAGCCTTTGTTCTCTGGTACAGGTCTCACCTAAGCTGAATATAACCGTCTAAAGATACCAAGAACATAATTCTAAAAATAACGTCACCGCAGTGAAGGGTTTAATATTCTCTGATTGTATGTTTCTGATACAAACTATGTCGGTGTTTAGTGGCAATAGTTGTAGCCCCAGGTTCATCTGAATTTGAACCCACTGCACTGCTGGCTGAAGCTGACCTTTTCCTGCAGTCCACCATCGTCTTTTCGGGGGATAGGGAGTGACTTGAGGGACGTTTGTATAATTATTCAGTGAAGCTGGCTGGCCATATCAGTGCCACCACGTGAGGGTACACCGTCAGTGTAATGGCAATATATGCTCGTAAATCCACAAATCACATACAAAAGAGTTTCCTATACGCAATATTGCAACAAACCAACAATTCCATTCAGTCGAACTTTATTTCTACCACTAATACCATATTTCAAACACAGTATGTCCTGGCGTTTTATATGAAGCTTGTTTTTTTTTTTTATTAATTATTTATTCATCGAACGGTTATTGCAGCCATCGTCACCCCCACTGTCTCTCTTTCACTGGATACTCTTGTGCAGACTGTTTTTTGTGTTGCACACAAAGAAACAGAATACAATATGCCGGCTGTATAACTGAAAGTGAAGTGAGTGTACAGTCGACGATGAAGTTAATGTAACTTGTCTTTAACTTTTTACGTATCAAACTCCGGCCATACAACAGATAACATCTTCCCTACGTCCAATGGTCCTCCTACGTGCACTCCTGGGGGTGATGGCGAACTTAGACTCTTGCTGTAGGTTTACTGAATAACTGCACAGGTTATGCAGGTATATGACAGGCGGGCAGGTATAAATCCGACTGTGTGAAAGGCAGAAGCTCTGTGGCCCGAGACGGTACAGGGCGTGTGGGAACAGATGCTGAGTTGAGCAGTTCTGTATGCATCTTAATCACCATGTATACTGGCTTACTGTGCTTTACTATATGGTTGACCATGACATTCACACATAATAAACAGAATGTTGACTGAGAATATAATACGAGGAGAATTAATATGGTGCTGTTATAAAGAGAAATGATCACAACTTCATATGTCTCTGCTTGGGCACTAACACCCAATATCCATATACACATTTAGGTTGTCTTATTAAGGACTGGTGTGATGGTGTTTGCGGTGTGATTCTACGGATTCTACGACATGGCAGTGGGACTTGTGGAAGATCTATTACTAGCCTACAGCACTGTTTTAAAATGTAATATCCATACTAGTCACTGCCCCAACATGGGATCGGTTTCATGTCCTTACGGATGGCCGTCCAGCACCCTGCCACTTGCAGTGTCATACACATGATTCCCCTGCTGCCTTGCCGTCCTCCCTCCCTGTCTTACCCCTCCACCACGACCCTTAACCCTGCCTTAGAGTCTTTGCGTAATGATGGTGGAGAGGAGGCGTGAGAGTACACGCACGCACGCACGCACGCACGCACACACACACACACCCACCCACCCACCCACACACACACCCACCCACACACACACACACACACACACACACACACACACACACACACACACACACACACACACACACAGCCTAAATCAACACGTACCACACTGCACTACAAGACTGGAGTGACGAGTCTGGTTACGAAGATGCTTCACCCTCCCACAGTAAACCTTCTTGCTTACAGCCGGCAGCCAGCACACCTTCCACACAATTACTTGTTGTCTTGAAACATCTCACACTCGTCCATCAGACAGTCTATTTGACAGTCCACCAGTCAGACTGTTTGCCGAAGATATCTAATTCTCGACGACATATTGTTTAAAACCAGTCACGGGGACACCCTATTGCTCTCTGATGCAACACTGCGATCTAACGCCAAAACTTAAACTATAGCTGAAACTTGATCTCATCTCCCAGAAGGAGACAACAAGCCAGTGAAAAGGTACACATAACACAATCATGAATCTCTACATAAGAACTTGTTATCCAAACACATAATTTCACATAATTCCGACATGCCCAACACAATAGCATTTATGTGTCCCTTGAGTCACTTGTAAATATCAGCCACGCCTTACGCCTTGGTTCATAGGATTAAAATTATCAGATGATGCCATCACTGAACAAGGACTACATTAGCGATGAACTCTGTTATTCATGGACATTTCTATTTCAATGTTTAGTCAAAACTTTATGAAACTCTCACAATATGTTGGTATGCTGGAAAGGTTTCGAAGATCGTATTACTGGGTTCTGAAATTCACTGGTCACTGTTTTGCTACTGATTATAATGAAGTGGACTGACATTTTAAATGCACAAGTAATTCTATGTTGTATGTGCATCTGCCCTCACTGTATCTAAGAAAAATCATATTCGGTACAATTAAATAACTTGATCCACCTCGCCAGAGTCACTTAGTTGACGGATTTTTCCTTATAAGCAAGCTGCCCTCAGACAATGCATTCAGATTTGGGAGGATCTCTAGCTGTAAGAACGGATCAAAGCTACATCAGTCTCCTCCAATTCGGAGCCTCTCCAAAGCTGAATAAAATCGTCAGTAGATAGCAAGAATAACATACAAATTGCAATCTGGAACTGAAACGATTAGCTCCCACAATAGCCAAAATAAGTCTTTGTAATGTTCATACTAACTGACGATGACTACGACGACGATGATGATAATGCAATACAGGCGTAAATTACAGAACAATCTGGTGTAAGACGTAACATCCATCAGACAGAATTACTACAATAAACTCTTACGGATTTTGGTAGACGGAACCCACAGCGATGCTAACACCAGTGCCTGGTAGATACAAACGCTGTCGATCCTTTATTATTGAAAGTGAATGGGCCGACACGACAGAGCCCTGACAAAGCGGGCCATTCACAGGATGTATGTGTGTAAATTCCCTCTGAGCCAACACCACCATGCCCGCACCACTGCACAATGTTACTTCAGTCCCAGGCATTAAATACAAAACACTGCTGCACCCATCCACACTAATTTCTCTCAGATATTGTCTTCCTTTCATAATACTGATGCCTTTTACACACACACACACACACACACACACACACACACACACACACACACACACACACACACACACACACACACTCCTTTGCGCTGATTTACAGGGAGAATCTGTGTTCACTGAACCTTCATTCTGACCTCTCGTTCCAGCTGGGAAAAACTTACTATTGCCAGACGCCATAATCCCGTAAGGGGTGGCCATTTGACTTTGAGTTAGTTGTTTTACGGGGAGGGGCACTAACTCTCCACCAACCCACTTGTTGACATGTAGGAAGCACGTATGGTTTGGTTATATGGTTACCACCCAGCGTTGTATATGGTTTCTTGGCTTACAGGAAACCATTTGGCTTGTCACTCAATGTAAAGCCACCTGTAAAGGAATAAAAAAGCAATAAGAAGTGACAGGAAAGATGGGAGAGATAGGAAGAGAGGAAGGCAGGCACAAAAAAAGAATGATAAAGGCTTAGGAAGAAGTAGGCAACACTACATCAAGTGAGTGGGTGATGGTCGCCACCACTACCTCTCGTTCCAGCTGGGAATACGGTAAATAAATGGATGGATGGGCAGATGGATGAAAAGACAAACTGATAAACAGGTACATAGAGAGATGGATAGTTAGATATGGAGAGAGAGAGAGAGAGAGAGAGAGAGAGAGAGATGGTTTATGGAGTGCTTATTCCTTGCTCTCTTTCCTTAATCAAACGATCCTCACATTGAAAACATCTTCCTCACTCACTCCCACCACAACATTGGATCCCTGAACCAACAATGTCCTCTCTGCGTGAAGCCCTAATGAGCCGTGTGTGTGTGTGTGTGTGTGTGTGTGTGTGTGTGTGTGTGTGTGTGTGTGTGTGTGTGTGTGTGTGTGTGTGTGTGTATCTGCTATAAATAATTCTAAATCAAAGTACGGTCTTTCTCTCTTGCCTCATCTATGATCATATCAGACATATCACAGTAAGTACATCACCTGTGTTTATGCAACATTGTACAGTCAAGACAAAAAGTATGGCACGCCTGGGGTACGATGGATGTGGAAATGAGCGAGTTTTGTAGGACACACATGAATCTATTTACCTGGTGCCTTAACACACAGAGCACCAAGAATGTGAACTGCAGTATGTGTAATTTTGAGTCCTAATAATTACCAAGGATAATATTTGCATACATAACCACAGGCTGCTCCATATATCACAATGTATCGTCCATGTTTCAGAATGATACGTGCAGTAAGGTGTGCGATTTTTTTTTTTTTTTTTTTTTTTTTTTGTTGACTGTACATCCAATAGGCCTATGGTGCAGATGAAGCCTATCACAAGGCAGGGAGGCAGGCAGGCACGGTAGCAGACAGGCAGACATGGTAGCACACAGGGAGGCAGGCAGAAAGACACGGAAGCAAGCAGAGAGGAAGGCAGAAGAAGAAGAAGAAGAGGAGGAGGAGGAGGAGACCAGAAATAGGTCAGGTGTCTGTGATTGGAAAATTAAATTATTGGCGTTCGACAGTCGGTTAATAAACAAAATCTAGTTTTCTAGTGTCCTTGGCGTCACTCTTTCTTTTTTCTTTCCCAAAACAGTTAATTCTACTTTCGTCTTCCCCACCTTGCTATCATCTCTGCTACATAACTGGCAAACTTGCGTAAAATACCCGTAAACAACAAGGTCAACAAGCCTAATGGAAAGTAGCCTGAGGAAAGAAAGGAAATACATTTAATCCAAAGTGCTGATGTATATATATTACAGTAACAGGAGAATGGTTGGGGGAGAGGAGAACAGGAAGAGCAAGAGGGTGAATGTCAAGAGGGGAGGGAAGTGAACAAGAGGCAAAGACAGCAGTGGAAAGAAGGCTGAGAGGAGTGAGAAAAGAGGAGGATTAAGCTGTGTGAGGTTCAGATGGGAGTGGGAAGTGAAGAAAAGGAGAAGAAAATGGGATAAGGAGAGGGGACCGGACCGAGAAAGGAGGAGAGGAGGGTGGTGTCGTGAGGGAGAGGGGAATGAAGGGAACTAGACGGAGAGAAGGAGGCTGAAGCTAGAAGAAGAGGCTATAAAAGAGGAAAAGGGGAAGAGGCGGCGATGGAAGAAAATAGGAAACAGATTATTATGGGGAGGAAGAAAGATGGTGAACAGATGGGAAAGCAGAGAAAAAGAAGAGCACCAGGAGAGATGAAGGTAAGGGAAAAGGCGGAAAAACCTGATAGGAAAGAGGATGAATGGAAGAAGAAAATAAAGAAGAGTGAGCCAAAAGTGGAGTGAGGAAGAGAGATATGGAAGACGAAGAGGAAGGAAAGGGGCCGAGAGGAAGAAAAGCGTGGGGAGGAGAGGTGGGGATCAAAGAAGAGGGGGAGAAAAAGAGGAGTCATTGATAAGAAGAGTCAGAAATGGAGAGAGAGAGAGAGAGAGAGAGAGAGAAACCTGAAGGGGGTAAGGTGGCTTTGAAAGCAAAATTAAGGTGTATTAGGGTGAAGGAGCAGGAAGGTGTGTGTGTGTGTGTGTGTGTGTGTGTGTGTGTGTGTGTGTGTGTGTGTGTGTGTGAGAGAGAGAGAGAGAGAGAGAGAGAGAGAGAGAGAGAGAGAGAGAGAGAGAGAGACTAAAAAGCTGTTACGGACGTGGGCAGGAATGGTGAGGGAAGTAATAAAAGGAAAAGCTTTAGAACTCTATTTACCGTCCCAATGAAGGTTTTTCAATAGTATTTCCTCCTCGGCCACCGGTGCGTGATGCTGTTAAGTTAAGCATTGGTCTTGCTCCTTAAGAATGTCTTGAGGAATGTTTCTGAGGCGGAAAAATTGTTGGTGGTGAATCGAAAGTCTCTGAATAAGAGATTGGATCTGGGTGTATACAGTATATTTAAAATGTCGACTGAAAGCAATTATATATTGATGTTATTCCTATTTCCTGAGAATTATGTTCATCTTTGCATCGACTTTTTCGAATTGGAGCGATTAGACAAAGTATTCAATAACCTTTTCAATACTAGAGAGCTGCCATGAGGCAAAATAATAAATGAACCAAATAAATAAATTAATAAGTTCTTTAGATGTGGAAGGAATGACGAACAAAATAACGCTTGCGTAGTGAATGGGTTTAAATGCCAGAAGTAAATGTTTTGGGGGAAGGGTAAAATTTTTGTGTGGGAAGAAAGTCTTTTTGCGAACAGGTGAATGAACCCGGGTGGAAATATTACCTGTGTTGAATGCAAGATGATTATCTCTACATTCTAGGGTCCAGCAATACCCTATTTCCTCAGTTTCTTGTAATTTGTGAAAAATGTTGAGTAGTTCTGTTAAACAAATCGGGGCCCTCTTTCTGGGCACCAAAATGTGAGAAATGTTTAACATATCCAAGTCGGTATCCCTGCCGGGACACCGCTATGCAAGAATTTTCTCGGTACACAACTCGTAGGTCGTTACTCTTCCCTAAAGTTGTCTAAGTAAATCAAACAAGTCTCATAGAGTTAGGTGAAACGTAAATTAAATTTAACTCACCTACAATACTATCTTCTAATCTATCTCTTCGCTAATCCCCCCTTGAATTGGCCAATTCGTAAAGGTTACTTAGCTATATGAAGAGGGAGTGATCGTTAACCGATGACGATGAGGCTGCCTGGTATAGTTGCTTGGGGAAGCAAGCGTCCTTATGGTGTGTATGTACAACCTTGCTAACTCCACGAAAACTAGGAGCAGAGTGTGTTGACTCCACGAAAACTAGGAGCAGAGTGAGTGAACGCGGCAAGCCCCAACTCTTCATCGAATTGTGGGTTGCCAACTCTAATTTAATTACAGTACTAAATACAGTTAAATTACATCATGATATGTACAGTGCAAATCTAACAAATTAATCTTAGTTCCACTTAAACTAAAGTTAGACCAAATATTCCCTTTAACTATGTAAATATCTTAATTCCACATCTGCCTTAACAGGGGAATCTTTCCCTGCTTGCCACGTCACCTATCGCGCGGACGCAGCTTAGGTCAGTGGAAAATACCACATAATTACATGTATTTACAACGCATAGTTGTCCACGGGGGTTAAATGCAGTAGCATTTAATTTATCAATAACAAGAATTATTAAAGAGAACGTCGTTTCTGGGTTATTAAAACCGCTTGAATAATTAACAACAGTCTCTACATTCTCTGCCTTTAACCAGGGATAACTATGATAAAAATAGAGAGCGCAACTGCTCTGGGGGAAAATATTTCCCACAGTTTTGGGGCCGGCGGAAAATGATACGTTGTATCATGTAATATGACCCTTAGCCAAGAGTTCCCTCCATAATTCTCGAGAACCCTGTGCTGCGGCCCTACTAGGTCGCGCCTCTTGACCCGTTTGATCTTCACCATTCTCTGAATCCGGAGTGGCTGCTAACTCAAGGGGTACCAGTTTATCAATAGTTTTTATACTGGTATGTCCCCTGCATTTTATTTTTACGAGTCTCAGCACCCCTTCAGAATCTGGGTGTGTGGAGATCACTTTAGCTAATGGCCACTGGGATCTTGGCTGTTCAGTCTTCACTAAGACCACATCTCCTATGTTAATAACTGATTTGTTGCTGGCAGCTTGAGCTCCATAAAGCCTCTCGCGTAGGCTCAAAAGATACTCTTGCTCCAATGTCTATTCCATGTATCCAGCACCCTTTTCATACGTTGATATCCCTCCCGAAGGTGTTGTCCTAAATCATTAGTTTCTATGTTAGGATCATCAACTTCTTCCTGGATATCCACACAAGGCATCGGATGGAGCTTCCTGCCATATAACATGTGAGCCGGTGTTAAGGCCTCTAGCGAGTCGCTAGTGTCATCTTGATAAGTCAAGGGTCTATTATTAATCCTGGCTTCAATATCAGTTATTACTGTTGTTAAATCTTCTCTCGTGATCTTAGTTCTATGTAATATTTTTCTCAGGCAGTTCTTGACAATACCAATCATTCTTTCGGTAAATCCATTTTGCCCTGGAGCTCTTGGAGCTGTGAACTGCCAAATACAATTTCGGATTCCCAGCGCCGACTTAACCGTTGGGTCGTTCATTATGTTCAACAGTAAGGGAGCTGCTCCAACGAAATTAGTTCCGTTGTCGCTTATTAACTTACCAGGACGAGACCTTCTAGCGGCAAATCTGCGAAAGACATTGAGGAATATCTCAGAGCTTAGGTCTTCCGCTAATTCTAGATGGACTGCCCTTGTGTAGGCACAAGTAAATAAACAAATGTAAACTTTATGGGGAGTTTCCTCACCCGTAACAGTTATAGCCCCTGTGTAGTCCACTCCTGTTATATGGAAGGGCCGACTTATGTTCACCCTATCCTTCGGTAGGGCTGGTGGTCCTGGGTAGTTAAAAGGTCTCTGCTCATACCTCCTACAAATGATGCAGTTTTTGAGATATTTTTTAATACCTGTCTACCCTTAGGAATCCAGTACCTTTCCCGAATTTGGGCTAAGGTCTGCGGTACACCTCCATGTAGAGTGGAATCATGGGCTTCTTTTATAATAAGTTGTACAAAGCATCCACTCTTAGGTAATAAAATGGGATGTTTGGTTTGGATGGGCAAGTCAGCCTTTACCAATCGGCCTCGACTTCTTATCAGACCTTTTCCGTCTAAGAAGAAGCCTAAATTCTTCATCAGCTTATTCCTTTTTCCAGTGTCTTGGCCTAAAAGTTTATATATTTCCCCGTAAGAATTTCTTTGTACTCTTTTCAACCAGTATTCTAGGGGATCTAATTTCTGAAACCCCACCTTCTTATTCAAAAATCAACAACCAATTTAGTAGTATTTAGAAGTTGTCTTATCGATGAAAATCGGCTGATGTCAATTACTTCTGGCTCAGGTACTATAGGATCCAAGTTCACTACACTAACCTCGGCAATACTGTACTGTTTCTGTTCAGGCCAATCCTTAGTGAGTAACCATTTAGGACCTTTAAACCACAAATTATCTTTGATCAGTCTCCTTACGGTCGAACCTCTCGAGAGCAGATCAGCTGGATTTTGTTTGGAGGACACATGCATGAAATTAAATTTGGAAGACAGCTCTTTAATAGTCTTCACTCTATTAAGGACGAAAGGAAATTTGCTGTCTTCCTTCCCTATCCAGTAAAGACAAATCTCACTGTCAGTCCATATGTAAATATCCTCAAACTGAGTATCAAGAGTAATGGTTATATACCTGGCCAATTTAGTTCCTACTTCTATGGAAGCCAATTCCATTTGAGGTAGGGTTCTTTCTTTAATTGGCGCAACTCTGGCTTTGGACATTATAATCTTACTATCCTATCCTGTTGCGCAATAAGCTACTGCTCCATAGGCCCTTTGAGAAGCATCACAAAATATGTGTAAGTGCGACTTCTCATTACTGTTTATTTTCCTGGGAATACATATGCTTGATGTAGTTTCAAACTCCTTTCTAATCTGTTCCCATTGTTCCACATATGTCTCACCCAATTCAGTGTCCCAGTCTAACTTTTCTCGCCAAGCCTCCTGTACTAAACATTTGCCCCTAATAACTATAGGACTGACCAATCCTAATGGGTCAAATAGCTTGGAAACCTGACTTAACAAGGACCTCTTGGTGAGAGTGACGTCAGAGAACTTAATTGGTTTCAAACTTATTACATCAGCTGTTGTATCCCAGTTAAGACCTAACACATTTTGAATTTTGGGAATGTCAGAATCTGGATAGTCCTCTTGTATTTTATTCCTCAAAAGCGGTGAATTTGTATTCCAGCTCTATAACGGCAAATTTGCCTTCCCACATTCGGAATTGGCTACTTCATAAGCCTTCAAAGCTTCCGATTCTGTATCAGCAAAACCTTGCAAATTATCCATATAAAAAGCCTGCCCTATTTCTGGACATTTGGCATTTTCAAAATGATGCTTTAAAGTGTTGCAAAGTAGGAAAGGACTAGCACAAGAGCCAAAGAGCACCGATCGGAAACAGTAAGTTTTCAATGGACTATCCTCATTTTGAGGATCATGAGACCAGAGGAATTTTGTAAATTTCCTATCCTCATCTCTCAGTCCTATTCTGAGAAAAGCCTTACTAATGTCTGCTGTGTAAGCGTAAGGTTTCTCTCTAAATCTTAGTAACACATTCCCTAACTTCTCTGTTAGTGTAGGTCCAGAGTATAGGCAATCGTTCAAGCTAGCTGATCCCTTGGACGCTTTACTACTACAGTTGAATACTATCCTTATGGGAGTAGTTATTGAATCCTTGCTTACAGCATGATGTGGTAAGTAGTGTCCTTCTTTGTGGTTAACAGGGTATTCTACCTCTTCTATAAATTTTTTCTTCAATTGATCCCTTATAATATTATCATATGGGATCAGATGTTCTGGTTTATCTCTCAACTTTCTTAGAAGAGAATTTAACTGAGCTTTAGCGGCTTGGTAATTTGTTGGTAACTCTGAATGGTTTAGTTTCCATGGTAATCCTACCCTATACTGTCCATCCTTAAATTCCACAGACTGATTATACAGATCCAAAGTTATCTTATCTTCAGGGGTTGGTTCCTCAGAGTGTATACCTATACTGTCTAGGTCCCACAGTTTGTGTACAGGTTCAATGTTTTCATCCAACAAGTCATTTATCTGAGTAGGTTCTAATTCTGCACCTATTCTAGCTACCATCAATGACTGTGTGGGGGTAACAAAGACTGAGTCTACTAGTTTGGCCTCTCCTTTAACTTGTTTTGGAAAAGGCAACTGACCCATAATAAGGTTACCTCCTGGACTCTTGAACAACTGTACCTTATTCCTTTTGAAAGTCCTATGTAGGAATCTTCCACAATAATCAGAACCAATTATCATTCTTATGGGACCCACAGTATCTGATTCAACATTCTGTTTAGCCAACTTTATCCCTGAGCTTTGCAAATGATCAGAGGTTTCCTTCAATCCCTTTATGTATATACTTGTCTCCATAGTATCAAGCACAGCTGCTGTTATACGGCATTTATATCTGCCTAATTGTATTACAGGTCTAACTAAATCAAAAGACTGAGCCTTCCTAGTTGTTAAGAATCCTGTAATGGCTAGATTTACCTTGCCGATAACTGGTAACTTTAATTTCTTCACAATGTCTGCAGAAATGACGGTTTTCTGTGCACCCGTATCAAACAGGGCACATACCAATTGGTTTCTATTCTCAAACAATACCTTCACATCTGCTATTGGTACTGCAGCTGGCATTACTAATGGAGCATTCCCTTTTGCAATTGTCATATTGACGCTTGCAGGTTTAGGAACCTCAATTTTCATCCTAGGGCATAAAGCACTATGATGATGATCCTTTTTGCATTTAAAGCAAAGATTTAATTTAGTCTTACAGTCCGCGGCAGCATGTTCGGAGTTCATACAGATTATACAACACCCCAGTTCCTGAAGCTTCCCTACTCTAGAAGCATAATCAGGGCAGTGTTGACAAAATACACTGGAATGTTGCTCACCACAAAAGACACAAACTTTCCTGTCTTTTACCACGGAAGGTTTTATTTCCTTAATATCCTCAGCATGTCTATTCCTTATCTTTAATACTTTATCCTCGGCCTTTGTGGAGCTAAGGAAAGTACCTATCTCTTCTTTAGGCACATACTTAGTCTTCTCTGACTTAACTTTCCCAATCAGTTGGTTAGTGGGTTTTTTCTTTACTTCAGTCTTCTGTTTGACCTCCGTAGTGTTTAATGTTCCTTGCAAATGTTTACAGAGTTGCATCAAGCCTTCCTCTATCTCTTCACAGGAGAAATTATCCTTCTGGTACCTACCATACAAAGCATCCTTGGTTTTCGGTGGTAGCTTTAAGGACACAATTCTTGAAAGCACCCAATCTGATGTTTTAATATCTTCGTAAGTACCTAAGGCCCTTAATTTACAACTTATTGCAATTCTAAATTTTTGCAAGGAATCAAAATCGTGCCTAGGCGTGGGTAATTCTATTAGAGCCTTTACTAAATGATTATAATTTGTTCCCTGTCTTCGTAATTTTGTCTAAGGATGGTCAAAGCCACTTCATAGTTATTTTCTTCTACTGGTAATTCTTTTATCGGTTGATATGGTGTTCCTTTGACCTGTCCTAACAAATACGTAAGTTTGGTGACTTTAGGGAGATCTGTTCTATCGTGTACCAAATATTTGAACTGGTCCCAGAAGGATTTCCAGTTCTGCTCTCCATCAAATTCCGGAAGCGTTATTTGTGGTAACACAGCTCTACTCTGCTGTGCCACAACTTGTGTTTCCGCGGCAGTGTCAGCTAATTCTGACTCTAGTGTCTTTACTACAGTTAAGTATTCTTCTAATTTGTCTTCAAACTTCGTAGTTTCTGACTCTTAGAGTTCCTTATTCTCAGCCTTTACTATAGCCGCTTCTAAAGTTAAGTAACTCTCTTCATACTTACTCCATCGATCTTTCAGGATATTTAGGAGACTATTTATTCTCTCCTTGGACAGAGGTATTTGGTCCAACGACTGGTTACAATCATTTATGGCTCTAGTTACCCAACCTGCCTTACTACTAGAAGATCTTTGCAATAAAGAAACAGACATGTTGACGGAGTTCTAATTTAATAATTTAATTATGAATTCCAACCACAAATTTACCTCAACTTAGTAATGATTTATTTTAAATTTTGAAGAGGGTAGGGATTAAGTCCTCATTGTGCAAATTATCCCCTCTCCCAATTTCGTAATAGTCATTACAGCTCAGCTAATTATTTAGTTTAATTTTGAGGAGTCTAGGGGTTAGGTCTATAATTTCAACCTATTCCCCAGGGTTATTAAACCTCTAGGGTTTCATTTCATCCCCACACTCAATTGCCAAAACACCCACATTCCCCGAGCTCAGAATTAATTACTTCAATACTCCATAGGCCCACCCATGGCTTGTACAGCATAGAACTCTCCTTTCTTATGTTCTACATAATTTATAAATTTCTGCAGAACTGCTTCCCTACCATGATGGTTCCAATGTATACCATCAGATTTCAACATTGCTTGGAAGGGCTTGGCATTAAAATGTATGAAATCCCTTCCCTTCCTGGCCCGTTGCAACTTTCGGTTTACAGCTCTGCTAATTAATTTATATGTTCCATAACAAACTGGAGAGCCATATGGCAGGTTCCTTGGCTCGAGGAGGGTTATGGCTACTGAGGATTTACAAGAGCCCTCTATGGCTCCTACCACTGCTAAAATATTCTCCACTACTTCATTGCAACCGAACATAGTAGTAAACTGTGCCCCACAAAAGCAACTTTAAACACATTCAGCGCCTCGGCACACATCGGTTATCCTCACTCGGTCGGGGCACCAAAAATGTGAAAAATGTTGAGTAGTTCTGTTAAACAAATCGGGGCCCTCTTTCTGGGCACCAAAATGTGAGAAATGTTTAATGTATCCAAGTCGGTATCCCTGCCGGGACACCGCTATGCAAGAATTTTCTCGGTACACAACTCGTAGGTCGTTACTCTTCTCTAAAGTTGTCTAAGTAAATCAAACAAGTCTCATAGAGTTAGGTGAAACGTAAATTAAATTTAACTCACCTACAATACTATCTTCTAATCTATCTCTTCACTAATCCCCCCTTGAATTGGCCAATTCGTAAAGGTTACTTAGCTATATGAAGAGGGAGTGATCGTTAACCGATGACGATGAGGCTGCCTGGTATAGTTGCTTGGGGAAGCAAGCGTCCTTATGGTGTGTATGTACAACCTTGCTAACTCCACGAGAGCTAGGAGCAAAGTGTGTTGACTCCACGAAAACTAGGAGCAGAGTGAGTGAACGCGGCAAGCCCCAACTCTTCATCGAATTGTGGGTTGCCAACTCTAATTTAATTACAGTACTAAATACAGTTAAATTACATCATGATATGTACAGGGCAAATCTAACAAATTAATCTTAGTTCCACTTAAACTAAAGTTAGACCAAATATTCCCTTTAACTATGTAAATATCTTAATCCCACATCTGCCTTAACAGGGGAATCTTTCCCTGCTTGCCACGTCACCTACGCGCGGACGCAGCTTAGATCAGTGGAAAATACCACATAATTACATGTATTTACAACGCATAGTTGTCCACGGGGGTTAAATGCAGTAGCATTTAATTTATCAATAACAAGAATTATTACAGAGAACGTCGTTTCTGGGTTATTAAAACCGCTTGAATAATTAACAACAGTCTCTACATCCTCTGCCTTTAACCAGGGATAACTATGATAAAAACAGAGAGCGCAACTGCTCTGGGGGAAAATATTTCCCACATAATTATTATTGTTATTATTTTTATTATTATTATTAGTTTCTTTTTCTTTCTTCCTTTCTCTTTCATTCCACTTGGCGCCAATCCTTTATTTCTTCACCAGTTCGCTTCAGTCTTGGCAAATTTTCCTGATACCTTTTTATTCGTTTCTCGGATTTAGGTCTTGTAAAGAGTTTCATAGGGTCAAAGGTCAAATCATACAAATACATTTGGGTACCATGTGTTCTTGTGTGTTCACTGGTTACCATGACAATTTTGAAAAGTGTCAGTGCACGATGGCTGTTTTTTTTTTTTTTTATGCGAGGAAGAAGGAACCAAAGGCCATGAGACCGCAATAACAGTTCCCTCCAAGAGAAAAACAAAATACAAGAGAGAGCCAAATTCAAGATCCATTCATTTCGAGATGCCTGGAAACACTGCGTTTGAAAGACTGGAGATCATAGGCAGCAGGAAATACAGACAGAGGGAGACAGTTCCAGAGTTGACCCGTTGCATAAATGAAGGACTGGGAGTAATGGTTAAATCCTGTATTAGAGAGCTGGACAGAAAAGGGATGAGAGTTTGCTGCTAGACGGGTGCTACGCGCCCGTCGTAGTGGTGGAGGAATGCACGCAGACAATTCAGAGGAGCAGTGACCATTAAAGTAGCGATAGAAAAGACATAAAAATGCAACAGTGCGGTGAAGAGACAGACGTTGAAGGGAGTCAGTAAGAGGAGGAGAGTTCATGAGACGAAAAGTCTTTGACTCCACCCTATTGAGAAGAGCTGTATGTGGGGAGCCTCTCCACACATGAGAGTTGTACTCCACACAGGGGTGGATAAAACCCCTGTATAGAGTCAACAATTGTGCAGAGGTAAAGAAAGAACGGAGTCGGCTTAGCACACCCAATCGCTTGGATGCAGATTTTACAAGAGATGTAATATGATCTTTCCAAGATAAGTCCCGAGTAAATGAAACCCCAAGCATGTTCAAGGATGATGCAGGATTAAGCTGAATATTATTAAACATTAGTGGGTATACCTGTGGAAGACCTTGATGGGTTGATAGGTGTAAGAACTAAGTCTTAGATGCATTAAAAACTACCAGATTATTTTTACCACAGTCAGAGATACGAGCCAAATCAGACATTAGGTGTGCCATAGCCTCATCCCTTGTTTGTTGAAGTAACTGCTGAAATGGGCGTTGCGGGAACCGAATGGAAAGGTGTCATCAGCGTATGAGTGGATAGGGTTAGATGTACAGATTAGAAGGTCATTGATGAATAAAAGGAAGAGAGTTGGTGATAGGACAGAGCCCTAAGGAACACTACTGTTGACAGATATAGGAGAAGAACGATGGCCGTCTACAACAGCGGCTATAGAACGACCAGAAAGGATGATAGCAATGAAGGCACAGATAGAAGGACAGAAACCGTAAGAGGGCAGTTTGGAAATTAAAGATGTATGACATACTCGATCGAATGCCTTTGAGATGTCAAGTGCAATGCCAAAGATTTCCCCAAAGTCCCGAAAGGAGGATGACCAGGAGTCTGAAGGGTAGGTGAGAAGATAGCCAGTGAAGCATCCCTGACGGAACCCGTACTGACGATCAGAAAGAAGGTTGTTATAGGAAAGATGCCTTAAAATTTTTCTATTGAGAACTGACTCGAAAACTTTTGAAACACAGGACGTTAAAGCAACTGGACGATAGTTGGAGAGTTGGGAGTGGTCACCCTTCTTTGGGACTGGCTGAATGAGAGCAAACTTCCAGCAAGAAGGAAAGGTACATGTTGACAGACAAAGTCAAAAGAGTTTGCATAGGCAAGGTGTAAGCACAGAAGCACAGTTCTTGAGAACAACAGGAGGGACTCCATCAGGCCCATATGCCTTGTCAGTATTGAGGCCAGTGATGACAGAAAATACATCAGCTGAAGAAATTTTAATGTCAGCCATGAGGAAGTCAGAGGCGGGAAGTGATGGAGGAACAGCACCGGAATCGCCTAAGGTGGAATTGGAGGAGAAAGTCTGTGCGAAGAGATCTGCTTTATCAGTAGAAGAAATAGCTACAGAACCATCAGAGTAGAAAAGGGGAGGGAAGGATGATGAGGCAAAGTTGTCAGAAAGGTTTTTGGCAAGGTGCCAGAAGGAGCGAGAAGAATTCGAGTTGGAGAATTGAGAGCATTTAGTACGGATGAAATTATTTTTAGCAGAGCGAAGAACAGACTTAGCACGTTTCCGGGCAGAAATGTAAAGATGATGTGATTCAGGGATGGGTTGGCTCCGATACCTTTTGTAGGCCCTCTCCTTGTTGCGGACAGCATTAGAACAAGCGTGATTAAACCAAGGCTTTCTTGTGTTAGTCAAAGGATATGAGAAAGAAATGTATGCTTCCATGCCCGAGAGAATAACCTCCGTAATGCGCAAGGCACACTCAGATGGCTCACGGCCATGGAAGCAATAATCATTCCAGGGAAAATCAAAGAAGTACTGCCTGAGGGCCTCCCAATCCGCGGCTCCAAAATGCCACAGATGACATTTCCCTGGAGGGTCCACAGGCCATACCGGAGTGATAGGACAGGTTAAGGTGATAAGATTGTGATCGGAGGAACCCAACGGAGAGAAAAGATTAACAGTGTAAGCAGAAGGATTAGTTGTAAGGAAGAGGTCAAGTATGTTGGAGCTCTGTCCAAGGCGGTCTGGGATACGGGTAGGGTGCTGTACAAGCTGCTCTAGGTATGGAGACCATCTTGTATTCCCTTGGGTATGTTGGCCATCGTTATTTGGCTTTTGCAGCTGGCCTACATTGTTTACTCTTGCTACTTTCGGACAACTGTACTCATCTGAGGAGAGACTTATAGAACACAACTTTCATTAAACCTTTACAGCGGGTTGTCTCCCTTTATTCTTTTATTGCACTAACATAATTTGCTTTAATTTCTCTCCTCCCTGATGGTTATATTCAGCTCAGGAGGAACACATCGATAGGGATGGGTTATTTGGCCTTCATTAACCCCTTCACTACAACACTTCTCCCAGACTCTATAAAATACCTTGCCAGTAGAAGGAATATACGAACTATTATTTTGAAAGAATTGACCCTTCAGTACGGTTTTATGGTCTTTTATGTCCAGTCACGTGTAGTTACAGTCAAGCAGTTTCTTTAACCCTTTAACCGCGAGGCGTCACTTTCGTGACATTTGGGAGCAAGGGATCATACCGCGGGGTGTCACTTTTGTGAAAATTCTGTTGGGAAGAAAGATAGCTGTGATTATATCGGCATATGCTCCACAGGCAGGATTGGATGAATCAGAGAAAGATAGATTATGGGATGATTTAATACGTGTAGTGGGTGGTATGCGGGATGATGAGATAGTGATTTTTGGGAGGGGACTTAAATGGTCATGTAGGTGAGGCAGCACAAGGTTATGAAGGAGTGCATGAGGGATGTGCATATGGTCTAAGGAATGCAGAAGGGGAAAGGATACTCGAGTTTGGGGAGGCAACGGACATGATTGTGTGCAACACATATTTTAGGAAAAGAGACAGTAGGTTAATTACGTATGAGTCTGGGGGAAATAGCAGTCAGATAGATTATTTTCTGGTTAGGAGGGCCGATAGGAGGTTAGTGAGGGATGTTAAAGTTATAGGAAGTGAGGAGTGTGTGCAGCAGCACAAACTATTGATTTGTGATATTAAAGAACAAGAGATGAAAAAGAGGACTTATGTACCTAGGAGGAAAATATGGAAGCTGAAAAACCAAGTAGTAAGGGATGCCTTCTATAGCGAGTTGAGGAGAGTGGTGGCTGAACAGGGAGCCGTAGACAGAGGCGTTAATGAACAGTACAGAGCCCTCAAGAACAATTTCTTGAGAGTTACTGATGTAACATGCGGCTGGACAAGAGGACCACCAAGACATAAAGTAACTTGGTGGTGGGATGAGGGTGTAGAAGCTGCAATTAAGGAGAAAAGAAGGCTTTTCCGGGAATGGAAGAAGGGTGGTAGCAAAGAGGAATATCTGGCTGCCAAGCGTAGGGCTAGGAGAGAGGTATACAGGGCAAAGTCTGAGTCACAGAGACAATTACTTGATAACCTAAATCACGGGGAAAGGAAAAATATATTTAGGGTGGTAGGTCAGGTGAAGAGGGATAATCGGGATATTGTAGGCGAGCAGTGTGTGAAGAATGATGAAGGAAGGGTAGTGGTGAACAGTGAGGATATTAAAGATGCATGGAGAGAGCATTATAACCGGTTGTTGAATGAGGAGTTTGACTGGGACAGGGAAGGTTTGGAGCCAGCAGATCCAGTGTCTGGCCCTTGGCCTTTGATTGATACTGCTACTGTGAGTGAGGCAATAGGCAGGATGAGGGTGGGGAAGGCAGCAGGTGTGTCTGGGTTGACTGCCGAAATGTTGAAGGCCTCAGGCGATATAGGGGTGAGTTTAGTCACTGACCTGATAAATAGGATTATTTATGAGTGTGTTGTCCCAGATGATTGGCTGAAGAGTGTAATTGTAAATGTGTATAAAGAGAAGGGTGATGCCCTGGAAAGAGGAAATTATAGAGGTATAAAGCTTTTAGATCAGATAATGAAGGTAATGGAGAGAGTTTTAGAAGGTATGATTAGAGAAAGAGTGAATATTGATGAGATGCAGTATGGGTTTATGCCAGGTCGGGGGACCACTGATGCCATATTCATTGTTCGACAGCTTCAGGAAAAATATCTTGGTAGGAGAAGGGATCTTTATTTTGTTTTTGTTGATTTGGAAAAGGCCTTTGACAGAGTCCCTAGAGAGGTGGTGAAGTGGGCAATGAGAAAGCTTGCCTTGGAGGAGTGGTTGGTTAGGGTGGTTATGGCCATGTATGTGGGTGCTCACACCCAGGTGAGAGTGAATGGAGATTTGAGTGATGAGTTTTCCATGAATGTTGGTGTGCATCAGGGGTCAGTCTTGAGTCCCATGTTGTTTATCATGGTACTTGAAGCCCTTTCACGTGACTTTAGAAACGGACTCCCGTTGGAGTTGTTTTATGCTGATGATTTGGTGTTGATTGCAGAGAATGAAAGGGAGGCAGAGGAAAGGTTTAGGAAGTGGAGAGATGGTATGGGGCAAAAGGGTTTAAGGGTAAATGCAGATAAAACAAAAGTGATGATATCTAGGGTTGGTGGCGGTACTGTCAAAGACGAGGGAGAGTGGCCATGTGCAGTTTGCCACAAGGGCGTGGGAAGTAATTCCATCTTGTGCGGTGTGTGTGATAAATGGGTGCATAAGAGATGTAGTGGTATCAGAGGTAGACTGCGAGATAATGCTGATTTTATGTGTACGGCGTGCCGGGGTGAGCAGGTGGAGATTGTCAGACGTGAAAGGATTGAACTTGCTGGTGAATCTCTTGAGTGTGTGGAAGAGTTTTGTTATTTGGGAGACATGTTGTGTGCTGGAGGTGGGGCTGGAGCTAGCTCTGTGGCTAGGGTGAGAAGTGGTTGGAAGAAGTTCAGGGAGCTCTTGCCTCTCCTGACATTGAGAGGGCTCTCCATACGTGCTAAGGGGTCTTTGTATGCAGCATGTGTTTGGAGTGTAATGCTGTATGGCAGTGAGACCTGGGCAGTGAAGAAGGAAGACATTCGCCGGCTCAGACGTACAGAAATGACAATGATTAGGTGGATGTGCAGTGCGTCCCTGCGTCCAAGGCCTGGAGGGGCTGGGTTTACAATGGAAGAGTTGAGAGGTAGGATGGGACTGGAGTGTATTGGTGTTGTGATGAGAAGAGGTAGATTGAGGTGGTTTGGACATGTGGAGAGGATGGGGGATGATAATTGGGTGAGGGAGGTGAGAAGTGTTAATATTGGGGGTGGGGTTATGAGGGGTAGACCGAGAAAGACATGGGACAAGGTCATTAAGTGTGACCTTAGGGTTAAGGGACTGAAAAGGGAGGCTGCAATGGATCGTGCAGCGTGGAGAGCCGCCATTAGGTGACCAAGGCCGACATATGCAAGCATGTTGGAGCCTTTAAAAACGAAACGAAACGAACTCCCATCCATTGTTGACAATTTAGCCATTTCTCCCCGTTCTTGACTCCCCTCCCTACCTCCGCTCCATTACCCTCTCCTCTCGCCTGCCCGGCCGTGCTACGCTAAGTAAATCTTCCCTGGAATTTTCCACTGATTTCATCCATTGAAATAAGCCCCATGCCCTATTCTTATACCAAATAATATATACAAAAAAGAAATAAGGTAAGTGAGAGTGCCATACACCTGGAATTGGCTAATTATCGCCTGACAACACCTCATGTGCACTCGTTCGCTAATTTTCGCTGTTTATTTCCCCTTGAAATATGCCATATAACCTATTCTCGTAATAAAATATATATATAAGAAAGGGAGAAGCCTTAGTGATATTTACATTCACCTGGAAGTACCTAATTACTGCAGGCCACCACACTGTATTCTATGCTAAGTAAATCTTCCCTGGAATTTTCCACTGATTTCATCCATTGAAATAAGCCCTATGCCCTATTCTTATACCAAATAATATATACAAAAAGAAATAAGGTAAGTGGTAGTGCCATACACCTGGAATTGGCTAATTGTCACCTAACAACACCTCACGTGCACTGTATAATCTGTTCTCGTAATAAAACTATATATAAAGAGAGATAGGAGAAGCCTAAGTGATGTTTACATTCACCTGGAACTACCTAATTTATAATGTATTGTCTAAATTTCCTGCCAATCATTTCATAGCTATATATTAGCAGCTCTCATGAGGCTGATGTTGGCAGTAATGCGTTCTCCCTAGGTAGGCCACCCCGGTACACCAATATCAGTTTACTGTCGTCTTTCAAGGTGAAAGTACATCGGATTCGCGCCTGCTAACTATCGCCGCTTTTTAGCCCCATGCAAAGGGCCCTGTGACATCTACCCCCTACTAAACCTTGTGTGGAAAGAGGTAAAGGGCTGACAATTGATAGAGAGTGACTACGATCTTTCTGGTGAGTAAAACAGTGCAAGTGGAATTGTAAATAATGTGTAAATAATGTGTAAACAGCAAGTGAAAGCAATGAATATAAATATAAGTGAACAGTGGAAAATAGTTTTATAAGTTACTGCAAGTGACTGCCTAACACAGTGTAAATAAAATAGAAATGTAAATAATGTAAACAAAATAGAGAACGTAAATAGAAATGTAAATGAGTAGTATTATAAGAATACGAGTATATATACTAGGAGTAATGAAAGTGAAAGTTTCACTCTAGCATGTATGAATACTATGAGTTATGTGAGTGAAGGTGAAAGTGACATTCACTCTCAACGCTAGTATACAGGACGAGAAAGTGAATGCTACGTATTTTACTGATAGAGAAATTGAATGCCTACAGTGACAATAAACTACTATTACTGAAGGAAACTTATGGATAAAGACTGTAGATATATATAAGTGTTATATAGTAATAGAAATATAAACTGTGAGTGTGTTTATGAATAATAAATGACAGAACACCATCGGCGAACGATGTCAAGTGGGAAGGTCATATGCCCTCGTAATTTTCATTGCTTTCACTTTTTTTTTTTTTTTTTTTTTTTTTTTTTTTTTTTTGGAGTATGGATTCCAAACTATTTGAGAATCATAGAATAGTGTTTCTAGTGATAATATCAAGCTGTGGTAATCATATTACGGGTTGTCGGGAAGTGTAAAGTGGAGATTTCGTTACCCAACTTCAGAGGTCTCCACAAGTACTACGGTATTCGACGATGGCTCAACAAACACCCCAGGAGAAAGCTGAAGGTATGTGCCATAAGCATATGTGATCTTAATATTCTAGGACTAATAACTGATTTTTGGCAAATATTTTTAGAGAGTCTGTCAGTGCCCGCATATGCCCGCGGGACACGCAAGACAGAGCAAAACAAGCCCGCGGTTAAGGGGTTAATAGTATTTCAAATCCAGTCAGGTCCTTTACATCCATATCCATCCAGTCAGAATCTACCCAGACAAGATATAGCTAGTAGGCTCAATTACTGCACGTCAATTAGGGATCACCACATTCACCTGGGTCCATTCAGAGCAATTCAGATAAGTCATGTCAGTCCTGGTCCAGTTATATCAGCTTAGGTCCAGTGAGGTCCAGTCAGATCCATTCAGGCATCTGCTGGCCCATCCACATCCATTCACATCCATGTTAAGTCAATTTTGATCCACTTTAGTTATTCTGGTTCATTTCACCCATATTCAGAACTAAGCAGACCAGTTCAGGCACACTCCTGTGGATGTCAGTCACTTCAGTTCATTTCAGGTCCTTCAGATAATTCATATCAATACAGAACGCTTCATGAACTGCCCATGAAGGAGAGTCAACAATCAGAGTTGGTGGCGCAATGGTTTTCGAAATATAATTATTCACTCCGTTCTGGTTCTCTCTGGTCCTTTCATGTGCCGTCAGGTCCGTCAGATCGATTCATGTCATCAAAGATCACTTCAGGTCCCGCCTAGGAAGCCGTGTCCCCCCAAATCCGACCTTCTGGTGCAAAAGTATTCAAGATACTACATATTGGTTCAGGGCTTCCTTTTTTTTTTTTTTTTTTTTTTTTTTTTTTTTTTTTAGGGTGGGGTTGAGACGAGTGGGTGGGATTAGCTGGGATGCTGGTCTGTGGTGGGGCATGAAGAAGTACGGCCTGTGAAAATGGGTGTTGTAGGTAGGTCATTAAGACAGACTTTCTCGTAGAAATTCGACTGGTGAGCAAACAATGGGTGGTATGGGTGAAGTGTGCAGGATGGGATGATGGGAGTACACCTTGAAAATGAACTATGAATGAGGTGACGTAAGATACTGAAGGATATGTTATGCAGAGAAATGATGAGGAGGGCGGAAACAAGCATGCTGGATGCGCTGTGATGATGATGGATGGTGGAAGAGTGGTATACCCCGTGTGGATGGACGTTGTAGGGTGACCAATATAGACGTGGTGATGTTTAAACCAAAAAGACGACCAAGAAATCCAGTCGGCACCTTTAATCCAGCGTCTTACGGTGCGGGTAAAAAAATACTTCATGGATGACTTTAATATCCGCCTTACTCCTGACTGGCGCTTCCTCTCCGCTCTCTCACCTCACAGCCTTCATCGCCTCTGACCCCCTCCCCTTCCCCATCCCCTTTGTTTTCTTTTTCGTCGTACGTCTCACTCCCTACTACCCTACATTCTTTTTCGGCTTCGTCTTTGATTGTTCGACTTGTCATATTTCATTCCTCTTCTCTTCCGGCATCTTTTCTTCTATTCGTCCCTATTCGCGCTACTTATTGGCGATCCTGCGTCTGTTATTTTTACCTTTCTTATTCCCCTCTTTTTCTGTAGTTGATTTCTACATCCCTTGCGTTATTTTTATCACTTCCTTTATAATTTTTTTTTCCTTCATACTTTTTTCTTTATTATTTTTCTTTTCGTCATTCGCTTGTTATATTATTACTGTAATGCTGTATTTCGTTTATCTTTTCCTCTCTTTCTCAAGTTTATCATCTCTCTCCTCCTACGCTATTCGCTTTCCATTATAATAATATCCTTAACTCTCAACCATTTGTTCATCAGTTTTTACTGGTATTCCTGTGTTTATCTTCTATTAATTTTTCATCCTCTCATCCTAATATTTCTTCTCTTTCTCCTATCAAACCCTGCCACACATTCAGATATTCATTTCCATTTTCGGTCACACTAATCCGTAGTCTTTTCATCTTTCGTCTTTCCTCCACCTCCCTCTCTTGTGATTTTGGAGTATCATCATAACGCTCGTATTACTATACGCGTAACCTTGGTTTTCATCTTTTTCTGTTACCTTGCTTCGCTTTTCGTCATTCGCTGTAATATTATCGTAACTTCAATATCCTACTCTTTATTCGTTTTCTTATATCTACCAATCGTTATTCCTTTGTCTTTCCCGTTTTTCAGTTTGGTTCTTTCCATTTTTATTCCTTCTCTTGTTTACTATTTCGCTTATATCTCGTCCCCTTTGTTGTAGTCATCTTTATCTTCAACTACGTGCATTTCTTCGTGTCCTTCCTTCTCTTCCGTTTAGTCTTAGGTCTGCCTCCCTGTTCTACTGCCCTAATGCTCCGTACAAAACTTTCTTTTATACATTTTCTGCCTCCTGCCTATTCAATAGCCCATATTTTCCAGTCTGTCCTTCGACTGTTTTCTTTGTCCTTTTTCCTGAGTTTTCTCTCACTCTTCCATCATTCACTTCTCGCGTCGTTCTTGGACTGTCATCTCGTCGGCACAGGAGCCACTCCAGCACCTCTGCTTTGCTCACTGGTTTTGTATAATTCTCTTACATGTTTGTGCAGACTTTTTAACCCCTCGGACGCAACTGATTCTATTGTGTCCATAGCATCTCCAGACGGTTTTATTCAACTTCCGAACCTGTAATAGCGAAAAGGTTACTGATGGATACGGAAAATATTATCGTCTAGCGATAGCAATAATAAAAAGAAATACCGGTACATGTCATCGGGGTGAACGGTTAATGTCGACAAACTTTCAAAATTAACGAGAATATTTCATTGTCATATGTAGAAATCAACTATTAAAGAGATGCTGGGTAGCCTCCTTAAATGACGAGGTTACAGCCCTTAATTTCCTGTGTGTACCCTCTCCCTTTAACGTCTTCCTTCTCCTTGCTGTTGTTTTTCCAAATGTTATGCCTTTTCATACGTTTCTTCTACTACTCCCACTTTGTGACAATTTTCCTCCACTGTTTCTCTCCGCTTCCAATCTAGTTCCTACATCTCTCCTCCTCTTCTTCCTATATTTTTCCTCCTACTCCTCCTCCTCTTCCTATATATTTCCTCTTACTCCTCCTCCTCCTCCTCCTCTCCCTATATTTCTCCACTTTCTCCTCCTCTAACAACAAAAACAAATTCTGCCTTTTTCTCCACGGTGCTCACAATGTAGTGGTCAGCACATTTTCCAACGCACGCAAGGTCCATTCAAGTTCATGCCCTGGTAAGCAGAGTGAATTAAATAAAGAACACTTCCCGAAGGATCAATATGTCTGTTGCCGTTTGCTTTCCTTTGTACTTCCCTGTTCCCCCTCCAACAGTATGTCTCTTCTTCCTTCCTTTTGTTGACATGTTCCTGCCAACTCGTCACCATCCTGCTTCTCCCTCTGTCATTACTATTTTTGTAACTTCTCGTTGTTGCCGCCCCCATTCGACTCTTCTAATATTTGCTCCTCCTCCTCCCTCTACTTCTTCTTACTTGTCTTCTTTCACTTCCTTGTACATTTTTTCTTCTACACTTTCCTCCTCCTCCCGCTCCTGCTCCTCTGGCTGTCAGTTGTGGAGTCTGACCAAAAACCGTACATTTGTCTGAGGCGTTGTCTCAGCCGCCGTGATGAAGGCAAACAACACTTCCTGGCTGGGTTGGGGCACGCTGTGTGGGAGGACAGGAGAGAAGAGAAGAGAAGAGAAGAGAAGAGAAGAGGAGAGAGAGAGAGAGAGAGAGAGAGAGAGAGAGAGAGAGAGAGAGAGAGAAAGAATCTTCTGGTTGTACTATAACCACTCCAGAGGGTACCACGCCTCTGAAAAGTTTGGTGTTGCTTACCTGCCTCCCATCCATTCAAGCGTTTCTGTGTATACATCTTGATCTTCAGGCACTACACTTGGCTTGGCTGTTTTGGTGAGGTCTGGCAAGTCGCCACAGTACAACTCCCTCCTTCTCCCCCCAAAGGCGTATGGCAGACTGCAAGAGATGGGTACTTTCAGTCTCTAGTCCACCGGGTTCAGTTCGAGACGAGGCTTGGCTATAAACTCTACAGCAACAAACATCACTTCATGATACGGGTATAATTCTTTTCTTTGGACACTTGACTTCACTGTGAACTTAACGCCATGTCACACCAGCACTGGCATACACCTCACCACGATGATGCCTTATATTTATACTGTCACACTGGGGTACAAGTCACACCAGCACTGGCATACACCTCACCACGATGATGCCTTATATTTATACTGTCACACTGGGGTACAAGTCACACCAGCACTGGCATACACCTCACCACGATGATGCCTTATATTTATACTGTCACACTGGGGTACAAGTCACACCAGCACTGGCATACACCTCACCACGATGATGCCTTATATTTATACTGTCACACTGGGGTACAAGTCACACCAGCACTGGCATACACCTCACCACGATGATGCCTTATATTTATACTGTCACACTGGGGTACAAGTCACACCAGCACTGGCATACACCTCACCACGATGATGCCTTATATTTATACTGTCACACTGGGGTACAAGTCACACCAGCACTGGCATACACCTCACCACGATGATGCCTTATATTTATACTGTCACACTGGGGTACAAGTCACACCACCACTGGCATACACCTCACCACGATGATGCCTTATATTTATACTGTCACACTGGGGTACAAGTCACACCACCACTGGCATACACCTCACCACGATAATGCCTTATATTTATACTGTCACACTGGGGTACAAGTCACACCAGCACTGGCATACACCTCACCACGATGATGCCTTATATTTATACTGTCACACTGAGGGTACTTCCGTCCTGTCATTGGCATCATTTGGTTCAAGCCTTGGCATCCCTCGGTCCTAACCTTTGTGGGTAATATCTCTGTAACTACTGGCGAGAAAAATCCCTGACATCCTTCAACACGTGTAAACATTCCTGACAAGAAACTAACAATGTTTCTAATATAAATTCGGTTCGAAGCAACCACTGCGGTGAAATTAAGTGAAATTTTATAGGTGGACTAAATACTTCGGTTACTACAAACGTGAATAACCAATGAGTGAAAATACAACAGATCGGAAAAATGTTTGTACTTGCACACGCAGACCATGTACTGCACAACTGCTTACCTGAAACAATGGAAACATTATTACATTAGACTGCTGTATTCAATTACTTAAGTTTTTACTAATGATGTGTATTTGTCTATCTGCCTGTCTGTCCATATAGACAGAGAGATACACAGATGGATATGGTGTCGCACAGCGTAGGAAACGCATCATTATATCTCGTCTGATTAGTGACAGTATCAAGAGCTGTGCAGTGTATTTTGACAAACCCATTCACTGTAAACACTGTACAGTAATAACATAGCTTGATTCAGATGGATAAGGGTCAGCGTGAGCTGTGAGAACAGTGGACACTATGGTCAAACTGTTATTTTACCTACTCTCCAATTTACTTCGGCTTACTTCTCAGGAACTAACATTGTTCAAGAGAACCTTGGGACAATAAAAATGTTAACTATCACGATTAATATTTTCGTAGAGACTGTACAACACTTGTTAAATAAAAATTTTCGACGGACGACGACATTCACCTCATAGAAACAGCAGTCAATGAAACAAAGATACAAAGCAATTTACCTGGTGACAGTTGCGATGGCCTACTTATGCAATTTGATGATTTTGTTGCCATGACACAGGCCAGTACCATGGCCAAGAAAGGACTTGTTTAATTTGTTTTTCGTCCACATATTATTTTCATCATGTTTATAAATTATTCGTCCACTATTATTTGTTTTACTTAATTATTCATTCATTAATCTTACCTTTTCATCCAAAATTTAAACACACTTCCCCCATTTATATTTATTATCCACAGTTCAACATTTTCAGTTTCTCGCATATTTTTCGTTCATTTTCATCCCTTCCCCTCACCCACTGAGTTCAGCGGCGTCCACTGCATTACGGATGAAGCCGTGTTTCCCGAGCCGAGACTTTTAAGGGCAACTCCCTGGCGGCGTCTGAACACCCCCTTTATTACGGCAATTTTAAGAGCACACATCGCCTTTAAAAGGAAGCCTTCGGTGCGCTGGTGCCTTGCTGAGCTGCAGGTGGGGCGGTTGGGGCAGGTGAGGTCAGATGGGGTCGGAGTAACAGCCACCTAAAACACAAGGGCTCGTATTCTCGTCGGTTGAGGATGCTCCATAACACCTTTTCCATTGCGATTTATTTTGGATATGGCTGCTTAATATTATTTTGTAGTTTTTTTTTCTTTTGCAAAGTATGGCGATATTGTAAGGATATACGGTATGTAACACAGAAGAGGACAGTAATGTATAAAACTGCTTAGGAAGAGATGTTAGGGAGCTTCCCTAACCTTCCAGAATATGGGCCAAAGCCTGAGCCTGAGCAAGCGACCAGCCTGATAACGTCACAGAAGCCGATGAACCAACCCTTTGCCAGATCTGGGTGATGAACGTATATCACTTCAGGGTGTCGGTGTACTGACCTGCATTTCAGCTTATACTGCTGACCCTTTTTCTGAAAAATCTAAAATGTTCACTCCGTGCGGTCACGATCCCTAGTTCTCACTCCCCCCCCCCATGGATAGGAGGTAAAGGACAGGGTGAAATAAGGCCAGGTGAGTGGATATTGGTGGTTCAGTAGTTTACATGTACACATGTGTGTCTGATGAGATGCCAATATCTGTTCCACTGGCGTTTGTACAACCTTGCCCTCCAGGGGATAAAGGCTCCAGGGATCGTAACTGTACATTTCGCCTCTCCTCTGACATGAAGCTTGATGCTGACACACCTGAACATTACACTGACTACTTTCAAATTCTTGATACATAAATGAATAAGGAAAAGCTATGAGCCTCCATCAAATAACCAAAGCCTAGGAGTCTGGAACAGCTGTTCTTTCTAAAGACAGCCAAAGAAGGGAAAGCCGAGATCTACATCCGTTCATTTTGAGATGGCTGAACACATGACACACTGTGTATGAAAAACAGTTGGTCACAGGCAGTGGGAAAGACATATTAAGGAAGATACTTCCATAGTTAAGGAGTAAAGGGTCAGGTGAGGTGTGGTGGAGGCTGGAGAGGTCATGTAAAGGTTGATGTGGTCTGCTGATGTCATATAAGGTCAGGGTGGGTTTAGTGAGGCTGGAGCAGATGGGTCATAGATGACGAAAGGCTGATGAGATGGACAGTTTAGGTGAGGGACAAAATGAGATGAAGGAGAAGCAGGTAAATGCTTAAAAGAAACATGAAGTAAGGTGAGGTGAAGTGTAGGAAGGTGGAGACGTGAGGTGAGGTGAAGGGAAGAGGAGGGAGGAAGCTGAAATGAGGAGTAAGGGAAGGCAGGTGAGGGGAAACAGGTGACAGGGGAGGGGGAGTGAGGGTAAAGGATGAACTATATTAAGCTAAGTACCAGGTGGTGAGGGAAATATAGCGGCTGATGACTCCCCTCGGTAACCCATCCCCTCATTTACCTTCCTCCTCTCTTCCCCTCCCGCTGTTTATTCCTCTTCTCCACAACTTTACTCCTTTCCCTCGTCTTCCCTCTCTGTTTTTCACCCCATCTCTTCCTACTCCTTCCTCTACCTATACATCCCTTCCTCCCCTTTTTCCTTTTTCCCTTTTTCTTCCCTCCCACTCTCTTTTCTAATCTTTCCAATTTCTCACTCCCCAACTCCCCCTCCTCTCTCCCTCTCTTTCTCTCACGGTAAAGGTACTGCCAACACCGGCTGTGGTAATCCCAGGTGAGGTATGTACAAAAAAGTACAAAGGAAAGCAAACAGCAAGAGACCTTATGGTCCTTTCGAGGCTGTTTGTTACAAAGTAGACTATGACTACGAGATCTAACTCTACATGCTGAAGGATAAGGGTAGTAAAGCAAGAAGGCTCCTCCCGCCTCCAAACTCTCCAGTTAAAACTGGCAAGAAAAAATGAGAAAAACCACCATGCCGCATGGAAAAACTGACATGGATATTTCATAGGAAAGACTGAAAAGGAAAAGATACATTCTATAATACTTTATCTGTAAGCTTCCAGTGTGAATAACCTGAAAGAGAAAGTAGTAAAGTAAAATGAATAATCGAATAAATAAATAACTAACGCATGTCACTATGTACGGCTACGTTGAGTTAACGGGGTGTCTGCGGACACAGTGTGGGAACTGCACAGTGCACAGTGTGGATGTTCAGGGATGGTGCGGCAGCACTGGCTGGCGCTATTAAGGTTGGCAGCAGTCAATCAGGCCCCAGTTCCGTCCCCACTACTCATGTACGCTGGTGAGTGTTCCTCCGACAGTCACCATCACCATCCATAAGTCCACCGGCCAACAGGGGGCCAATCATGCCACTACATCACGCTCACCATCCACTACTGCACCTTGTATTTACTGATGCCATAACTCTCCTGTGCTGCCGCTGTGGGTGGGGCTGGGTGAGGGTGGATGTGGGTAGGGCTGGGTGAGAGTGCATGTGGGTGGGGCTGGGTGAGGGTGGATGTGGGTAGGGCTGGGTGAGAGTGCATGTGGGTGGGGCTGGATGAGAGTGCATGTGGGTGGGGCTGGGTGAGGGTGCATGTGGGTGGGGCTGGGTGAGGGTGCATGTGGGTGGGGCTGGGTGAGGGTGCATGTGGGTGGGGCTTGGTGAGAGTGCATGTGGGTGGGGCTGGGTGAGAGTGCATGTGGGTGGGGCTGGGTGAGAGTGCATGTGGGTTGGGCTTGGTGAGAGTGCATGTGGGTGGGGCTGGGTGAGAGTGCATGTGGGTGGGGCTGGGTGAGGGTACAAAGGAGTACAAAGGAAAGCAAACAGCAACAGACCTTATGGTCCTTTCGAGGCTGTTTGGTACAGAGTAGACTATGACTACAAGATCTAACTCTACATGCTGAAGGATAAGGATAGTAAAGCAAGAAGGCTCCCCCCGCCTCCAAACCCTCCAGCCAAAACTGGCAAGAGAAAGTGAGAAAAACCACCGCGTAGCATGGAAAAACTGACATGGAAATTTCATAGGAAAGACTGAAAAGGAAAAGCTACATTCTATAATACATTATCTATAAGCTACCAGTATGAATTACCTGAAAGAGAAAGTAGTAAAGTAAAATAAATAATCGAATAAATAAATAACTAATGCATGTCACTGTATGGGTACGCTGAGTTGACGGGGCTTCTGCGGACACAGTGTGGAAATTGCACAGTGCACAGAGTGGATATTCAGGGGTGGTGTGGCAGCCTTGCCTGGCGCTATTAAGGTAGGCAGCAGTCAATCAGGCCCCAGCTACATTCATTCCACTGAGACTAGGAACTTTCCCATGCGGGACAAGCAAACAAGTCACCTCTTGAAGCAGTGACCCCTGGTACATTAAAAAAAATCCCAATGGTGGCCGCGTAACTAACAGGGACCCTCAGTGATCCACAGCCCATCACAGGTCAAAAGTATGAGTAGTGACCGTTAATTCAGGGCTATCTGTGCATATACTATATTTGCATTTAATAAATTGATCCAGGCTCTAAAAAACTAAAATAAAATAAAACAGAAAATTATACATACACAAGTGTTTTATTCAGGAGTAAACATATTAAGCTGGGGGTTGGATGCCAAATACTTATCCAGGCAACCTTTAAAGGTTTGTACTGTATTACAATCTATTACGTTGGAGGGCAATTTATTCCATATATTTACAACTCTATTGAAGAAGAAATGCTTAGCTTCATGCGACTGGAATCATTTGCCAATTATTTTATGCCCATTGCCTCTAGTGTAGTTCAAGTGATCAACTGTAAAGTATTTATCGACAGCCATGTTATCATGTCCTTTGAATATCTTGAATACTTGAATTAAAAATCCTCGTATCCTCCGTTTTGTTAGGGTAGAGAGATTCAGGGCTTCTAAACGTTCCTCATACGGTTTATTTATCAATCTAGGTATCATCTTTGTCATCCTTCGCTGCACTCTTTCAAGCTTTTCCATATCCTTCTTATAATACGGTGACCAAAACTGAATGCAATACTCCAAGTGCGGGCGTACTAAGGAATCATACAAAGTAAGGATGATATTATCGGATTTATATTCAAATGCTCTGCCTATGAACCCAATCAATTTGCTGGCTTTTTTCACAGCTTCTGTACATTGGTTGCTTGGTTTCAAATCATTTGTTATTATAACTCCTAAGTCTTTTTCATGGTTTACCCTATCAAGTTGGACATTATTCATGCTGTAACTTGCTCTCACATTTATACTGCCAATGTTTAACACTTTGCATTTATTAATATTAAAATCCATTTGCCAGACTTGGGTCCAGTTAAACAGTTGATCAAGATCTCTCTGAATTGCCTATCTTTGCAGTGCTGTATCTGCTCTGTTACCTATTTTAGTATCATCAGCAAATATTGAATTCTTACAACACAATCCTTCGTCAATATCATTCACATATATTAAGAAAAGAATAGGACCTAACACTGAACCCTGCGGCACTCCACTTGTAACGTTTATCCAGTCTGACTCTTTTCCATTTATTACAACTCTATGCTTTTGTCCTGTAGGCCAATCTTCTATCCACCCGAGAACACGGCCGCTGAAACCATGTGCCTTTAGTTTCTGAAGGAGTCTTTTTTGTGGAACTTTGTCAAAAGCCTTTTGAAAATCGAGGTAGACCACATCAACAGATTTAGTCTCGTCATACATGTTCAGAATATCATTGAAAAAATCCAGCAGATTCATGAGGCAAGAGCAATTATTACGAAAACCATGTTGTGAATCTTTTATGAGATTGTTTGTTTCTAAGTGTTTTTCAAACTTGTCTCTGATAATAGTTTCAAGCAATTTGCAAACCACTGATGCTAAACTAATTGGGTGGTAGTTTTCTGGTTGGGCTCTGTTGCCCTTTCTGAATATTGGGGTTATGTTAGCAAGCTTCCATTCATGTGGCACCTTACTACTCTTAAGTGATAAGCTAAAAAGTTCAGCTAAAGGCTTTGATATTTCATTCTGTAGTTCCTTCAATACGCGTGGTGATATTTTGTCCGGTCCTGGTGCTTTATTCTCTTTTAATCTGTTTTTTGCAAGCAGTACGTCGCGATCGCTGACTGTAATGTCAGTGATTATGTTGCTCTCTTCTATAGGAATGGGGGAAACAATAGGAATTGTATGTATATTTTCTGTTGTAAATACTGACGCGAAGAAAGTATTAAGAATTTTCGCCATCATAGTTTCATCATCAGTGTGCTCTCCGTTGTCTGTGATTAAGGGACCGATTGTTGGAGTTATTACCTTTTTACTTCTTATGTAACTGAAAAATTCTTTGGGATTTGATTTACTGATACTTGCAATATGTCTCAAGGTTTTTCTTACTGCATTTAATTAATTTTTTGGCATTTCGTCGAAGGACATCGTATTCATTTTTATCACTTTGACTTTGTGGTATTATAATTCTTATATGCAAGATTTTTTGCTTCTAAACAGTGTTTAATGTTGGAGTTCCACCATTTGGGTTTAAAATTTTTGGCAGGCCTTCTGTTGCGCACAGGAACACATAATTTGATGGCACTGTTGAGAGTTTCTGTAAAGTAACTCCACGCGTCATTGATATCTGAAGTTTCGACAATGGGATGCCAGTCAACTGCACCTGCAATTGCCTTTAACCCGCGGCATCCCGGGGACGTACTTCCACGTCCTCACGTTTTGTCACAGCTAATCCCGGGGACGTACTTCAACGTCCTGCAATTGCAAGGTTCATAATTTCCACAATTTTCAAAATTCGCGCGAGATTTTCGTTTCGCCCGGGTACTCAAGCCTCCCCTACCTGCCGCCAGGCGGGCAGCGTCCTAGACCCCGCGTGACCCGCGCTCGCCCTTGTCTCGGTCACTCACCTGCTAGCAGTGACCCAGGTCAGACATGGCGCAGAAAGGTCTCTCAGACGAGGAAATCGCATCCGTCCTGGAAGCCTTCACTGGAGACAGTGATTCTCCACTCGATGATGATGTGGTGGATCGCGATTACGTCCAGCCAGAGGAAGAAATAAGTAGCAATGATGAGGAGGTCCCTTCGCTCCGAAAAATGCGGTATGTGACATACCGTAAGGCAAGGGAAGGCCAGCCTGCTCCCCAACCACGTGCACAGCTATCTCTCCATCCCGAATCTGATAAGGACGAGGATGAGGACGATGAGGATGACGGAGGCCTAGGACGTGATATCGCCGCGTGGTTGGGAAAAGAGAAAATATCACCACGAGGATCAGAAGGTGGGGCGAGACGACACATAAGGTATGGTGAAAGTACTTTGTCTGGGGAAGTGGCATGTGGTGTGGTGGGATTGCTGGGAGAAAGGGAAAGTGTTGTGGCGGCAGCGCGGGGTGAAAGTGAGAGTGGTGTGGGGGTAGTGCGGGGTGAAGGGGCAAGTGGTGTGAGGGAGGCAGCATGAGCACGTGGTGCTCATAGGCCTAGGGGAGAGGAGGTTGAGTCACTCCCCAGCACTTCTTTCGCCCCTGAATATTCCCAAACTTCCTCCCCACAGCCCCAGGATGTGGGGAAAGGAAAGAAAGGGAAGGGAAAGGGTAAAGGAAAAGGGAGAGGGAAGAGAAGTGCGAGTGATGAGAGGCGCCGCTTTCCACCTCCCCAACCTCCCCCACCACCCTCACCTCCCCACCCTGACGAAGGGGACGATGGTGACGTGGCTGGAGACGGTGGTGTCATGTGGAACTGGGAAGATGGGAGTAATTTTAATCCCATCATTCACCCTTTCATGAGGAGTGGCGGTCAGGTTGCACGGCTCCAGGTGTAAATGCAGGTTCGTCACGGTTGGATTTTTTCAACTTGTTCTTTGGTGAGGCGTTTGTTGGGCGCATAGTTGAACAAACTAATATTTTTTCACAATCACAGCGCCGTGAAAGTGAACGTTTGGGAACCACGAGCAGGCATTCCGAACAGTATGACTATCCCGTGACTATTTCAGAGATGTTCCTATTTTTGGCCCTGGTTATCTTGATGGGTGTGGTAAGGAAAAACCAAATTCCTGCCTACTGGACAACTGACCCAATCATCCTCACACCTTTCTTTGGAAAGGTGATGGGTCGTAACCAATTTCAGTATATTCTCGGCCGCCTCCACTTTTTTGATGCAGATGATCCAGCCAATGCAAATAACACCGATAAAATTAGGAGAATTAGGCTGGTATTTGATCATTTATGGGAAATGTTCCGCTCCTCATTTTATCCCTACAGAGACCTCGTCATAGACGAGAGTCTTGTGTTGTGGAGAGGCAATATTTCCTTTAGGCAGTACATACCCAGCAAGAGACACCGTTTCGGGTTCAAGATCTTTGTTATGTGTGACTGTAAGACTGGTTATGTGCAAGACATAGTCTTGTACACGGGCGCACAGACAGATATAATAGAAGATCGGAGTATAGGACTCTCTGGGGCCGTGGTGAAGACAATGATAGAAGAGTACCTTCATCGTGGTCATGTGTTGTACCTGGACAACTGGTACACTAGCCCTCTTCTCGCTAGGTTCCTCCACCAACACGACACCGGAGTCTGTGGTACAGTCAAGAGAAACCGTCGCCATATGGTCAAGATAGGGAGGAAACTTGACAAGAACGAGGTGGTTTTCTTCCAGGCCAATAACATCCTTGCCACCCTGTGGAACCACAACAGGGAAGTTTGCCTCCTATCAACTGTTCACAGCCCCCTGATGCACCGCACAGACTCCGTGGATCACCGTAGCGAGAGGAGGCGCAACGTATGGAAACCAGAGTCTGTACTCGCCTATAATCTGAACATGAGGCAAGTTGATCAGTCAGACTCGATGATTTCAAGTGTTGACTGTGCCAGGACCACGATGAAGTGGTACAAGAAACTCTTTTTCCACTTGCTCGATATCACGGTCCTGAACGCCCACTACCTGCACACAATGACCACCGGAGTATCCGAGACCTTTGAGGGGTTTGTGAGGGAGCTGGCACGTGAAATAATCGCCAAGCATGCCCAGGACAGACCCACACACCGCACCCGCACCCCCCGGGCTGCTCAGACTCCCCTACGTCTTGCAGGACGCCACTATCCCAGCGCAATCCCTTCCGAACAAAACCGTCGTAAACCCCAGCTTCGCTGCCATGTATGTAGGCACTCGACAGTCAGACCATCCACTCAGAGAAAAGACACAAGATACGAGCGTGTCGAGTGCAATGTTGCGTTGTGCCTTCAGCCTTGTTTCAAGGAGTATCATAATTTCCTACACTACTGAAACTGTGTGGGAAGGCGAAATGACGCTCATGATAATGGTAAGGCCAGTCAGTAGGTGCTAAGTCAAATATAAAGTTGAAACGGGTGTTATTTTTTCAGAAAAGTAATGTATAAGATGAGAATTAGTGTAAGTGGAAAGAATTGTTATCAAAACTACACCCACTGTGTAAATCTGGTCAATAAATATGTGATAGCAAGGAAATAAAGTGGAAACGGGTGTAATGTTAGCATGAATAAAACGTATAAGTTGAACATTAGTGTAAGTTGTCATAATTGATGTCACGAGTACACCCACATTCTGGTCAGTATGTGATAGGAATTATATACAGTGGAAGATGTTGTAATGTTAGTAGTAAGGTATTTTATAAGTTGAATACTAGTGTAAGATGAAACAAATGATATCGCGATAACACTCCCTGTGTAAGTACGCGCAAATATGACGCTCAGTTCCATCGTAAGTTCAGAAATGATGTGATATCAATTATATCAAGTGTTAACATGTGCAATGTTAGTGGAGAATTATTATATAAGTACAAAAATAGGTTGTAAGTTGAAATAATTGTCATAGCGACTTCACCGTGTGTGTTATTATGCGCTATTATTACGTTATATATTTACGTAAGGCCTGAAATAATCTCAAAACAGTTCTATAAAGTTGAAAAGTGTATAATAATATTAGAAATGTATTATGTAAGTAGAAAAAGCACAATACGAGTTGAAACAACAGTCACAGCGAGTTCACTCACTACGTAAATAAGAGCTAACATTACGCTAAATGTTATCAAAAGGCCAGTGAATACGTAAAAACAGTTCAATAAAATGTAAAATGGTATAATGTTATTGTAGAAGTATTATGTAAGTAAAAAAAATTATATGTATCATGATTTTAGAATGTTAGCGATTCATCGTGACCAAGTTGGCCGATTTTGCTCGTTTCGCACGATGGTACAATGCTTATTTCTGCTCTATTTTTGTATAAAATCCAATATACTCTTTTATCACATGTTTTTATGTTTGTAATAAATTCATTTCTACTTACTTTCATTGGTTTCCCAGACTTATAATACCATAAAAAACGTTTGAGGCTCAGACCGCCTAGGGAGAACACGGGGCCAGGTGGGACCACGGCATACCTGGTTAAGCTAATTAGGGACCCCAGGGACCAATTTCTTTGCCACCGACCATTGTTTCTGACCAAAAGCGAAAGTTTAAGCAAAAAAAAAAAAAAAAAGGTCGAAAAATGGTCGGGATTGGGGGGTACCAGTGGTCGAAAAGTGGTCGGGACGGGGCGGGTTAATTTCTTAAAATTTGCTCTCTTAAAGTCGGGCACTTTCTCACAACTGGCCTTGACACTGTCTTCACTGAATTTAATGTTAAATGTAACTATGCGATGATCACTTGTACTAAATTCTTCTTCTACAATAACATTACTCACTACATTTTCTGATGTAGCTAAGACAAGATCTAGGATATTAGCTCCACGTGTTGGATAATTTACATATTGGTACAAAGAACTTTCTTACAAATTTGTATATAGGTCTGACCCTGTGTGTGAGGATAGGGCTTCTCCCCATTTTGGAACTGGGAAATTAGTCACCAAATATTACAGTGCTTTGCATACAAGATGGTTTGGCAATTTGATTGTAGATTTCATTATCGATGTTGAGTGGTTGACCAGGTGGACGATAAATTAACCCGAGTGATTTTATGACAATATTCATTTCTAAGCTGTATATAAATAGTGTCGATGTTTTCAATACATGGCTTGGTAATTTCGACTGGATGAAATCCTGATTTAACATATAACAACGCGCCGCCCCCAGCTCGATTCTTTCTTTCACAACTGAAAATGTGATAGACTGGTAAATTAAACTCTGCTAGAAAATCTCTCTGCATGTGGGTGGGGCTGGGTGAGGGCGCATGTGGGTGGAGATGGGTGAAGGAATGTGTGGGTGAGAGTTGGGGTGAGGGCGAGGAGGAGTACCAGACTGAGTGAGGATTTGGGTTGGGGAGGAAGTATTAGTGAGTGAGGAACAGGGTGAAGGGGATGCATGAGTGAAAGTAAGGATGAGGGAAAGTATGAGTGAGAGTAAAGATGAGGGGGAATTATGAGTGAGACTGTGGGTTAGTCAGGGTGAGGGGGAAGTATGAGTGAGGGTCAAGGTGAGGGGGTAAGTATTAGTAAGGGTTAGGGTGAGGGGGTAAGTATTAGTAAGGGTTAGGGTGAGGGGGTAAGTATCAGTAAAGGATGGGGTGAGGGTGAAGTATGAGTAACAGCGGGTGTTAGGGTGAGGGGGTAAGTATCAGTGAGTGAGGGTGTTGTCCTTTAGTGGTGGGTTGTTATGGTGTGAACTATAACTATGGTGTCTACTGCCAGTTTAACATAAAAGCAAAGCAACACAGCCCAAACTCCCCAACTCACAAATACCACCACGTGAAGTTGACAACAAAGGCTAAAAAGTACCATGCAGTACGGAACAGGAAAAAAATTATTAGGCCTATGGTTATTTCAAACGACAGAATATTATAATAAAAACTGTACACTATAATGATGTTGCGATGCTTCTCTGTCCTTCGTCAATCTTGTGTTATTCAGCCAGGAATGTGCCTTCATTCTCTCTCTCTCTCTCTCTCCTTCCTTTTCACTAATCCATTCCCCCTTTCTCCTTCCGTTTTCATATTCAGTTTCCTTCCCTCTTCCTCATCCTCTACATTTTCTTTTCCTCTGGTTTTCTCTTCCCCGTTTCTTCTACTTTTGTTGTTTTTAATTCTTTTTCTCCCTAAACTTTCGTTTCTCCTCTCACGATCACCTTCCCCCTCCTCTTTATTCTCCATATTAGATTTCTCTCTCTCTCTCTCTCTCCGCCTCCTTACTCTCTAACCTAATCATTCTTTCCTTTCTTTCCCCCTATTCCCTTCAATCCGTCCTCCTCGTCCACTTTTCTTCCTCTCCTTCTTTTTCCCCCTCCCCTTCTCTCCGTTCCCTCTCTCACCTTACTTTCCGCTTTTGAACCCTCAATAAAAAAAAGTATCGGCACCCTGGGGTCGGATAAGACGTGAAATGCTTCGTCTCTGGTTCAATCGATAGTGTTGGCATGCCTGTTTAATTCACAAAAACTCACAATGCCCCTCATAATGCAATGCCGTATGAAAGTGTGGGGTCAGATATTACTAAATGACAACTGTCACAACCGCATACCAACATATCCGTGTCATTTCCCGTAAATCATAGTCCGTGTATCATAATGTCTCACACTGAAAGGATGCAGATACTTTTTTTTTTTTTTTCCAAGGGTACCTCTTATTACCCTCGCCAGCAAATTCAGTTATAGCCTCCTGTGAACTATGCCTTTACTTTTTCTCTTTCCATTTTCCACAGAATTTTCTTCCCTTCCTTCTACTAAAGGTTCCTCTTTTAAACTGTCCTCCGTTTTCCCTCCTCTCTTGAACCCTTCTGGACCTCCCTTTTTCCCTCTCCGCTTACAACCTCTCCCTGTTTCCCCACTCTCGTGAACCCTTCTCCCCCTTTCCCTACCCTCTCCAGCTCTCCTTTCCCTTTCCCTCTTCTCTAGAACCCTCGTTTTCTCTCCCCTCTCGAACCCACTTCTTGCTTTCCCTTCCCTGTCAAACCCCTTTCTTCTTTCCCTCCCCTCTTTCGCCACCATCCCTCTTTCCCTCCCCTACTGAACGTTCCTCCCTCTTCCCCTTGACTGAAACTCCTTCACTTAAGTATTATAGATTGTAACTTTTCCTTTTCAGTCTTTCCTACGAAATTTCCACGTCAGTTCTTCCATGCTGCATGGTGGTCCTTCTCTCTTTTTCCTGCCAGTTTTAACTGGAGGGTATGGAAGCGGGGGGAGCCTTCTTGCTTGACTATCCTTACCCTTCAGCATGTAGAATCAGATCATGTAGTCATAGTCTACTCTGTAAGAAACAGCCGCGAAAGGACCATAAGATCTGTTGCTGTTTGCTTTCCTTTGTAATCCTTTGTATTCAATCCCATCTTTCAACTACTGCCTTCCATTCCATCTTTCAACTACTGCCTTCCATTCCTTTTTTTTTTTTTTTCTGTATCCTTTTCTTCTTCCTTACAAAGTACAAAGGAGTACAAAGAATATGAAACAGCAACAAACCTAATGGTCCTTTCGGGGCTGTTTGTTATAAAGAAGACTGACCATGATATCTAATTCTATGAAATGAAGATAAGGAGGGCAAAGCAAGAAAGATCCCACCCCTTTCCCACCTTCTTCTTTCTGTCGTTATCTTCCTTCGCTCTTTCTTTTTTAATCCTTCCTCTTTCCTTCCCCTGCTTACCTTCTCTCTCTTTATTCTACCGAGTTTCCTTTCTTCCCATCCTTCACTTTTCCATCCCTATCTTCATCCTCCTGGTCACTCATTTCTCTCCTTCCCTCTCTTCTTCTACCTTTCATCCTTCCCGTTATCCTTCACCAACATTCCTCCCTCCTTCCTCCCATCCTGCCTCCCTACATCTTTCTCCCTAGACCCTTTCCTTCTTCCTCCCTCTTACCACCCCAACTCCATGTCATTCCCCACAGTGGGATAAAATCAACTCCAGGCTCCTTATATTACTCTGGGGACCATTACCTTGATCAACACCATTACCCACACTTAAATTCTCTCTCTCTCTCTCTCTCTCTCTCTCTCTCTCTCTCTCTCTCTCTCTCACACACACACACACACACACACACACACACACACACACACAGAAACAGGGCGGCTCATTACAACGAATCACAAAGAAGGACGAGACGGCATTACAAGGTCACCATCATCATCTACATTCCTAAGTCCAGTTCACTGATCGATGCTGGGGATGGTTGTTGTGTAGACCCGAGCTGTGTTTAGGATCACTGAGTCTTTAGCTGCAAAACACCTAGTTTGTATTATACTGCTGTTAATGACAGATCGATTTACCCTTGAAAGGCCCGGACCGCCGAAAAAAAAAAAATCATAACATTTTCACCGACAGTAAAGGATATCCCAATCAAATCAAGATTTTGATGGGCTATTTTATTCAACTCACTAGTTCTCTTAAGCCAAAGAGTTAAAGTTGAGATAAATTTGGAGGATATAGTTACAGGGAGGTCATCGTGGGTAGTAAAACGTAGGTGAATACAGTGCTTGCACCATGGAGGATAATAAAGGAGGTAGAGTGTGGAAGTGGAAGGAGGTATGTGCAGTGTGTAGGTCTGTAGGAGGTAGGGTGTGGGAGGTGCAAGGAGTTGTGTGTAGTATGTAAGAGGTAGGGTGCTGGAAGCGCAAGACGATATGTGGAGTGTGTAGAAGTCTGGGTGTGTGGGAAGTGCAAGGAGATATGTGTAGTGTGTAGGAGGCAGGGTGTTGGAAGCGCAAGACGATATGTGGAGTGTGTAGAAGTCAGGGTGTGGGAAGTGCAAGGAGATATGTGTGTGTAGGAGGTAGGGTGTTTGAAGCGCAAGACGATATGTGGAGTGTTAGAAGTCAGGGTGTGGGAAGTGCAAGGAGGTATGTGCAGTGTGTAGGAGGTAGAGTGTGGAAAGTGCAAGGAGGTATGTGCAGTGTGTAGGAGGTAGGGTGTGGGAAGTGCAAGGAGGTATGTGCAGTGTGTAGGAGGTAGGGTGCGGGAAGTGCAAGGAGGTATGTGCAGTGTGTAGAAGGCAGGGTGTGGGAAGTGCAAGGAGGTATGTGCAGTGTGTAGAAGGCAGGGTGTGGGAAGTGCAAGGAAGTATGTGCAGTGTGTAGAAGGCAGGGTGTGGGAAGTACAAGAGGTATATGCACTGTGTAGGAGGTAGGCGCGGTAATACCTACTACACAAGGTACTTAAACAACGCAGCTGTACAAACGTATGGCAGAATTTCTTTTCACAGAGAGTAGTCAGTCAATGGAGTATAATGTCCACTAAAGCTGTGAACTTCACCACAAAAAATCAATTTATGAACATTTATAGTGGGATACAAAAAACATGATACCACAGGTTTTGACTGTTGTTATCAGAGCAGATTAAGAAGCAAGCTATTAAGGGCCAAAATCTCGCTTGTTTTACTGGTGAGTGCAAGTGGCATGGAAAGCTTCGTATCACCTGTTCCTTAGCGATTTATCTTGTTTATTACACCTTAATATACTCTTGTGTGGTATTTATATCGCGTTACTACCGACGTAGTTTGCAACCTTTGCATCAATAACATACAGGACGATACTGAGGTCAAATGTGTAGAACAAATCGCTATAGAACAAGAGTTACGAAATACCGAAAACCGTTCACAGTATTTCCCTAAAATATCTTCTTTTCTCATACATGGCTACTTATATTGCATGGAAAGTGTGACCCTGATATCATCTTAGTACACTTCTGAGCTTAAATGAAAAACTGTTTTGCACTGATCTTTCCATCAGTCCATCCATCCATCATTTCTCTTCCCCATCAGCTGCGTAGGGGCCCTGAGTTAGGGCACTCAGATTTTCCCTGTGTTTTCCCGTCTGACCAATTTTACCCAAACCCTGAGTTGCCTCCACCTTGCATGCCAGGTCACACGCTGACACATTAAACTTAAGAAAGTCATAAGTAAAAGCCAGGCTGCGCTTCCGAAAGGTTTCTTATCCTTAATATATATGTAGGAAGTACTCTGGAGTTGGAAAGGAAGTCTGGACGACGGCGATGATGATGAATTATGATATCTGGATGAAGTCCAATACAACAAAATCCATTTGGTATATTGTAACAAGAGATGGTTAAGAGGTATTTTTCTGGTGTGTAAAAGCCTGTGTTAACCAGGTATGTATGCTGGTGCTGCAGTGTTGTTGGCAGAATGTGAGACAGCTGCAGATGACAAGAGAGATGGTAGGGATATGTATGAGATGGAGACAGAGGACGCTCACAAATACAGTCCAAACAAATTACCGGAATACACTGTCATGCATAAATAAGACTGTTTGGTGAAAGATACAGCTGCAAACAGGCCATTACTGTAGTTTGTATGATCTCACCTTCGTAACAGCAATCAATAGGTAGGACTCTGTGCTTGACATTTACCTCTGTATTATATTTCTGGCATTCCTGCTTCAATCACATTGCCTTCACTCCCTTTTCTCACTCCTTCACCTTATCCATTCTTAGTTTCTTACAATGTTTGTGGTATTCGGCATTTTTTCATAATCATCACCTTCCATTTTCTCACTCCTTCCATCACCATGCATTCAGTCACCGTCACTTCATTCAACCCTGGCCTTTACATCATCAACCTGGCTTTACCTTCCTTCCCTTCACCATTATCTGCCCTCGCCTTTTACCCTGTTTGTATCATTATTATTATTATTATTATTACTACTACTACTACTGTTATTATTATCATTATTATTATATTATTCTATTATTATTATTATTATATTATTTTATTATTATTATTATTGTTATTATATTATTATTTTATTATTATTATTATCAATATTATTATTCATTATCATTGCGTGTATAGCCCTTATTCTCGTCAGTTAAGTAAGATCCCTAACATTTCATCCAAAGCGATTTATTTTCCCTATTACGCGTTACTATCCTCGTCCGTGTTATTTAATCTTTCTAATATCGCCATACTACTCACAAATAACGTAAATTATACTAAGCAGTCGTATCCAAAAGTAAATAGGTAAGGAAGAGGTGCTAGGGAACTTCCAAATCCGATGAGATTACAGACGTATGTCTTTGTTTCCTCTCCTTCATTCCTCCAGTCCTTCCTATACCTATCAATTTTCCGTTATTTCCTTCCTACCTCCCTCACTCACCCCTCTCCTCCACCTTCCCTTTCCTAACTCCTCCTTGTTTCCTCGTTTCTTCGGCCATTCCAGTTTTTCTCCTCTTCGTGACTATTTTACTCCCTTCTTTCCCCCGCCATCTTGCCCCACCTTCATCCCCGACCTTTTCTTGGTTTTCTCCAGCTTTGCCTTCCTCTTCAGTTTGTATCATTTCTTCGTGTTCCTATACTCTCTCTCTCTCTCTCTCTCTCTCTCTCTCTCTCTCTCTTTTCCTTCTTTGTCAAATCATTCATTTATTTTTTTTTCCTTCCTTCCAATATTTTGCTTCCTCCTTTCTTTTCCCCATCCTACCACCATCTCTCGTCTCTTGGTCCTACTTGTTCCCTCTCTAATCTTTATCTTCTTTCCTATCCTTCCTTCCTTCCAGTATGTTCTTTTTGCTCTTCCCGCTACCCTCCCTCCCCCAACCTCTCTTCTCTCCTACTTCCTTACTTCTGCCCACCTTCACCTCAGTGTCCCCAATCTTTCCCTCATTTACTTTGGTCCGCTCAACTCATTTACCTCCCCCTCATCTTCTTCTTCTTCCTCCCTTTCCTTTCCTCTCCTTCTCACAAGTCATCCAAACTCTCCTTTATTTCTTCTCCTTTTTAACTCTCCTCCTTCTCTCTTTCCCCTTCTCCTTCAAGCACCTTTCTCCCCCTCCCCCGCCCAGCTCCCGTTTGACACCTGCCAGTTATTAGTTCGCGTTAATTACAGTGGAATGACGTCCCTGATGACGCTGTCACATGTTAATGAACAGCTTAACTGAAACGTCTGATTTAGTCTCAGGTTTTATTATAATTTACTCCTTTACACTTTTGATGGTGTTTGAAGGAATTACATTTTTCATCTGCCTCATCACTGATTAATTCTTTTGATTCAGGCTCCATGACAGTTTATTTTTTTTCCACATTTAGCCGTGTTTAAAAGCACAATTTTTCGATTTTCCTCACCGCGATTTTTCTACCTCGCCCAGACGGAGTCCTACGAGGTATTGTTTTAGTCGAGTTTGTTTGTTTGTTTCTTTGTCTGTCAGCAACGTTACGGAAAAACGGCTGAATGAAACAACATGAATCTGTCAGGATATGTTGGCACTGGTCCCCAAAGAACATTATGAAATTTTGGAGGCAATCGAGTGACCCTGAAGGGTCAAAATCAAGGTCACGGATTTTCAGAGGGCTATAACTTGATAATGGCCGAAGATAGAGATATTTACTGTCAGGAACATACAGGAAACCGTAATATGGGCTTTCATTTGGCACCAAGACTTCTGACCTTGAATGACCATGAAAGGTCAAACTCAAGGTCACGGATATTCAGGGGGCTATAACTCGACACTGGTTAAGACAGACATTTACTATTACCAGCATACAGGAAATCCCATATGGGTTTTTAACTGGTACCTTGACCTTTGACCGTACGTGACCATGAAAGGTCATACTCAAGGTCACGGATATTCAGGGGGTTATAACTCGATACTCGTTGAAGATATATTTACTATTACCAAGATATAGCAAGTCTCATATGGGCTTTCATTTGGCACCATGACCTCTGACCTTGAGTGACCTTCAAGTGTTAAATGCAAGATCACGGTTTTTCAGAGGGTGTAACTAGAAAACATTTGAGCCAATACCTGAAGACATTAATTATGCACTGACACTAAATGGCAGAAACGAGTCAGTACATATTATTTAATAGCAATAACTGCTGTCGGGCGAGGTTTGTTGTGCCTGGCACCACTTGTTTTTTGTCTGTCTCAGTGCTTCATTTCTGTTTAGTGTTTCCCAAGTCTGGCAAAACGAAACCGTGATAATTTTCATTAGCTTCATAAAGGACTTTTGGTTTACTTTCTCTCAACCATCGTTTTTTGTTTTGTTATCACTCGTGCCTAATGATAAATTGGCATACGGTCAGCTCCAGGCTCAATCCTGGTGTGGGATGATTGATGTACATGTCAGGACTCCATATTATAATTACAAATCATAATAGATAGATAGACAGATAGACAGACAGATAGAAGCAGCAAGATAGATATTGTGTCTGCGAGAATCGAACAATGCTAAACATGCTTACACACTCTAATGCTTGATAGGCATACGACAGCGCCTCGAGACCATTCACACACATACACACATACTCACACACAGGCTTCTAGAACATTTCAACCACAGTGTAACACACGTGACACGACCCCTGCTACACCAGAATTTACGAAGCAGAGCTCAGAAGGAGGCTAGCTATAGAACCGACAGGTAGTGGAGAGAGTGAACAAGAAGAGGGGTACAACTAGCCTTACTTAGTATATTAAGTCTCTGTAATACATACGCTGCTCAACTTACGACTTTCTCTGAAGATAATAAATCAAGATCAACTCCCTATATTCATCTTTAACTCCTACTGCTATTCAATTATCAAAATAATAATAAAAACTCCAGACTCACCTATTACAAGAACAGAGAGTCACAAAACACAGCCTACAAGCCTACGAGCCTATGAGCCTACAAGTCTACAAAACAACTCTCTAAAATTCACGTAACTTCAAGCAGCAGCAAGAAGAATAAAAAAACAAACAACGCAAGTAAAGGAAAAGAAAGACCAAAGCAACAAGCACACAAAACCCCAACACTCTCTCCCGCCTACCTCCATCGCTGACGCAGAGGTCAAGACACACAGCACAACACCAGAGCCACATTCATAACGCATCTTACTCACCTTTCTTCACCCAGGTTACACATCGCTACTCAGTTACTCACCACAGCTACCAGTGTGGGAAGCTGACGTCACCATGTGTATCTGCTGAGATGACATCACCATGCGAGTTTGCTGACACAAGGCCACGCCAATCAACGTGTGACTGACACCAGGCACTTCTCACCCACTACTCATTACTCATTATTCACATAGCTCTTACTCATACTCATTTATTTCCACAGTATTGAGTTGGAAATTCGACGTTCTATGCTGAGGTTTGCCTGTGACTACAGCTGTTAACCACCACATGCACCAGGCCATGGAATTTCCTGAGTAATATCGTCCATCAACACAGCCCTAGAATTATCAAGAGATCTTCAATCAACCCTGCATTTTTCTTCCGAGATCGACAGTTGCATCGACACGCCTCTCCGATCTGTATCAAGTGGGTGTAATTATACTTAGTACTCATTTCTTCTCAGTGCTAAAATTAGGTATATTCAACTCCTTTACTTATTTCTATATATACATCTATACACTCATTATCTATCATTTATTACAACTCATTTACTCATTTATTAGGACATAAACAAAAGGCGTATTTCATTACACCATACCTTAATGACAGGGATATTTTCGTCACCACTCACGTTAATACCAGAGGATAAACAATTAGCGCCCACAGCGGATCCACAATTAGGAGAGCACCAAGGCAACACACCCATTGTACAAAACTCAACACAAACTAAAGATCAAGAAACAAATACGTCAGTTCTAGATGATGAGTGGGAAACCCCCTCTGACGTAGCAAGTGAGGACTTTGTCGCTGACTTGCACACATATGACAATATACTTAACAGGGTTCACTGTTCAGGCCGAACCTATTCCACCATTCCCTTACACAACGATAAACAAGTCCAAGTTAAATTAACAGAGCAAACAGTGAAAATGAATAACGCAACAAATACCGCGGATCAAACATCTCCACCTCAATTTATGTTTATCATGAAGATAAAACTGCCCCAAAATTCACTGGCACAGAAAAAGATCGTATTGACGTCATTTCATTGGTTAGTCAGTGCGAACAAATCTTTATCAAAAGACACATACTAGATGAACAAGAGAAAACTGCCATTTTTTCATCTTGCATAAGCCAGGAAAGATGTCCAGCAAGCAATTTACTAAGGTCACATAAGCTCCTCAAGGCTAAGAGATATGATGAATTTAAAACACATTTTTTGAAGAAATTATCTGGAGGTATGAACTTCTTGCCAGGCATAATTCCAGAATTACATAAGATTGTAGATCTTGTAAGGGAGCACACTACATACCATGTGCTCAGTGAAATAACTGCTGATGTCTCCACAATCAAAAGAACATTATTAGTTACTTTGGAAAACTCAAACTGGATAACAGATGATGGAAAGATGTCCCCAGACCTCGTCGTGGACATCATTGGTTATGTAGCTGCCTTGTGTAAATTACCTGATAGGACCCTTAAGATCGCCAAGACGATTGCGTACACCCCAGGCATGTGCTTACTAGACTTAATGAACGAGGCAGAGATGCAGTGCAGTAAAGCAGGTATGGTCGACACACCTGCACATTCTAGTAGAATGAGAGTACCTGAGACAGTATCAGTTGTGAAAACATCTACAACGACCCCAAATAGAGAACAAAATCGATCGCGACCCGAAAGCAGGCAGAGCAAACAACTAAACGTGACGAGGGTTCGATCACAAACACCAAGCTACAGGCAGTTTCATAAGTTTTCGCGCAGCCCGAGCAGATCTCGCGCCACAAACAACACTACATATGGGAAGTCACCTCGTAGATCACAGTCAAGAGATAGGTCCATTCTATGTCATTATTGTGCAAAACCAGGACACACAAGGAATGAATGCTTTATCAAGGCAAAAGAGGATAGACAAAAGACACAAGGATTTGGTCCATACTGAAGGCATCATAGATGCCAAGGGCACTGGACCAGTAACTGCAAAACAGTAGAAAAAATTGGGTCTGTGTTCAAATCGGGGGAAGACCAAGTCATGACAAAAAACGAACAAACATTAAGAAAAGCAAGTCTAAAATTCACATAGGAGGCATGTTGGGAAATGAGTGTATCTTGATACCAGCTGTATGTGAGGATCAAAACGTTTCCTTATTTTTAGACACAGGCTCTCCAGTGGACTTAATAACACAAGAAGAAATAAATAGAATTTTAAAAATGAGAAGAAAGTAACTTTTCTGGAAGAAGCTGATTCAGATTTATATACAGTAGATGAAAAAAAAATCACAGTAAAAGGTATGATAAGGTTAAATATCAGTTTCACAGAGACTACAAGACCATTCTCTGCATTTTTCTATATCGTTGAAAACTTAGCAATTAAAGCTCATATGTTACTGGGCTTAAGATGCATGAGAGCAGAGAACATAACTTTACTCCCACAAATGAATGGAACAGACTTTGACAATGAATTCATAGAGGAAATACCATCAGAGCCCTCACCGATTAGTGAAAGAGAACCAAAAAGAATTGGTAATATTAAAAGCTTAAACAAACATACACAAACAGATGAGTGTATAGATCCACTCACACCACCAGTCCCAGCCTCCAGAATTAGAGACCCAGGTAACAGTACTGATTTATCAGTTTTTTCCAGCCCATCTCACCAATGATTTAGTTATACCACCTAATTCCTATATGAAAGTTACCATAAAGAGCAAATTACGGAACAGTACTGTTCTTGTCTTAGAAGAATTATTTAAAGTAAAGGGATTGTCAGTAGAAAACGCATTATGTCAGATGAACGACGAAGGGCAATCTCAGATATTCATAATTAATCACATGAATGGGGAAGTACAGTTGAAAAAGGGAACTTGCATAGTTAATACTGAAAAATGTCCCGCCCCTGTGAAGGAAATAGTTATAGCTGGAGTGACAAGTGAGATAAAATCTACGGATAGAGAAAGCATAAAAGAGAATTTAATTCACTCAGGTGAATTTGATGAAGAAAATGATTTGTTAACTCTGCTGGAAACACACAGGGACACCGTAGCATTACCCGGAGAACAATTAGGGTATACTAATCTGATTAATCACAAGATTAATGTGCACCCAGAAACACCACCAATTTTCGTACCAGCCTACCGCATCCCACACTCCCAACGTACACTTGCAAATCAGTATGTCGATGAAATGTTAAAACTTGGAATTACTGAACCATCAGTCTCCTCGTGGAATGCCCCATTTTTCTTCGTGCCCAAACGAAATGGAGAAATGCGTGCGGTAGTAGATTACCGTAAACTAAACAATCACACAATCCCAGACCGATTTCCCATGCCATTGCTAAGCGACGTCCTACAGAATATTGGACCGGAAAATAATATATTTTCAACAATCGATCTACTAAATGGCTATTACCAAATACCGGTTGAAGAGGAGTCACGTAAATATACTGCCTTTTCCACAAATAGAGGACACTGCCAATATACAAGGATGCCGATGGGACTGAGAACAGCCCCAGGCACATTCCAGCGTCTTATGAATTACGTATTGTCCGGAATTTTAGGACAAGGAATATTTGTTTATCTTGACGATATTATAATCGCAACGAAAACTATTACAGAACATCTCAAGAAATTAGACTTACTTTTACAAAAGCTTAGTGATGCTGGTTTAAAAATTAAGCTTTCTAAATGCAAATTTTGCTTTAAGGAAATAAATTTCTTAGGCCACAAATTAAGTTCTAATGGTATTCATACCACTGATGACAAAATACAGGCAGTGAGAGATTTTCCTGAACCCACTACAACTGACGAATTAAGACAATTTTTAGGTCTGGCTGGGTACTATAGGTCATTCGTACCACAGTTCTCTCATATAGCCTTTCCTCTATTCCAGCTACTCAAAAAAGATGCTATATTCCAATGGGAAGAAGAAAAAAAAAAGCATTTAACAATCTAAAAATTAAACTAACAAATGCCATTTAATATAGTATAACCTGATCACCATAGATACTGTTAACTTCTGATAGTTCAGTGCCCGAGATGCCAACTCTTTCATCCCGCCTGAACTTCACTGGTTAGCAGCATCTCATCAGGTTTGGATATGCTATTATAATGTGTAAAGGAACTTCTGATTGCAGCTATAATATATGCAAGGTTACACTGAACACCATCCATAATCCAATCCTTTTTTCCCAACATATGCATAGAAGCCCGGGGCTACACCACTCATTCCCCTCACCACTCATACCCCTGAGTGGTAATATGTCAGCAATAAACACCAACCAACCCTCAGATATAAACCCTTACAAGCACAATCCACTTTATCCACTAAACCATCAGGCGTCGTTTGGTTATATGGCTGCTAACCAACGTAGTAATTGATTTCCTGGTTTACAGGAAATCATTTGGCTTGCCACTTACTGTAAAGTCAATCGAATGCAGCACTACATCGAGTGAGTGGATGGTGGGCGTCCCCACCTGTCACAACCAAAAAATAGAAAATAGGTAAGTACAATGATAAATGCAAACTATCAACCCGCCTGTATAAAGATGATGATGACGTACTTCTTGCAGAACGTAAGGATCACTGCAGAGGGTAACAAATAAGTCTGCGTCTGCACAATGTGACAGCGAATGCAAACAAGTAAGAATCTGGCACTTGAAAGGAAGGAATATAACACCTTCAGATATGTAATATAAGACAGACAAAGAAGAGTGAATTACAGAGTTAATGGAAGGTGACGTATTTCAGACGGTGTATAGAGTTAAAAATATGGCATTTGTAAAGTGTAAAAATAAAAAGTAAATACGATAGAGAGAGATCAGTTCAGGGAAGATGACTATAAAAAACATTATACTAATACGATGAATAAAATGTTTGGTCTGGAGGGCAGAGAACCCCTTATGCAATGTGTCACTGTAGAAGTGAAAGCTGGGAAGTGACAGATTTCTTTTTTTTTGGGGGGGAGGGGGGGGCTCCACCTTGTAGAAATAATTTCCATAACAGCTACAGGCATAAACAGGAAAGATCGAGTAGGATGAGAAATTTACGAGTATTTTGGAATGGGGAAACAAAAAACAGAACTGAGAGTGTGGATTTTCTGAATGGATAAAGTTAGTAAAATCAGCTAGGCTGGGATGGCAGGGACATACTCAAAGAATGTAGCAGAACTGAAGGTCACATGAAGAATATAATAGTGCGGGACAAGGAAGGTAAAAGGAGAGTCGTAAGGAGGTATGCGTAGATAGAAAAGTCTGGAAGTTGTTGTCACGGTCTTCCCGAAAGAAGTAATGTGGTGGTGGTGGTGGTTATGACGATGATGATGATGAAATATAAAAAAACACACAGTTCAGTGGGCCTCAGTTCCATCCATTCTTCAACACTGCCTTCGAAAAGTTTTGTTCAAGGTGATAATGATGGTAATAATAAACTATCAACAGAATACACAATTGTAGAGTATAACCAACCACGAATGTAAGAGAAGACTATTAAGTGTAGTGAGTGACGCATGGTAGACGGTTTACGTGCATAAAAATCCATTGCTATAAATCCCATGTGTCCAACCCAGGCTGCAGTTACCAGGTATTTACAGGGAAATGAAACAACGCCCGCGGCAACACCAACTGGCGGGACAAACAGTTGTGATATATACAGTATGAACAGACGCTGAATTATTATTATTAATATGAAATAATTTCCAAACGTGTCACATAATTTGGCCCCAGTGTCTAAGCACGCACAGCACAATGTTGTTAATTGATACTGTCTTCACGTTGTCGTCGGCAAAAATCATCAACACAAGGCCAAAATTATTATCACCCTCACCGCCCTCATTATCATTATCATTTCCGTCATCACATCATCATCATCAATTTCACCGTCTTCCTCATCATCGTCACCACCTTCACCGTCATCCTCCTCCCCTTCATCATCATCATTATCACTAGATTTCACCGTCCTCATTATCACATCATTATTATTATCATCATCATCATCGTCGTCATCACCATCATCATCATCATCATTATCGTCTTATTGTCACCCTCATAAAGTCAAATTCCCACTTGAAAGACGGCATGAAGTAATATCTAATAACACTGAAAGAGAAGACATAAATGTGGAGTCCTATTATCAGTACCATCCTAATCACCAGCATCATCTCAACCCTACAGCCATTTCCCACTTAAAAGATAGAGTAACGTTGGGTTCACAAATAATGAAAGAATGAACATTAGTGGGAGAAGTATGGCAATCATCATCATCATCATCATCATCATCATCGTCATCATCCTTCCAGCCTTAACTCGGACCTAAATAATGTCGTGAGGTGAGATCCAGAAGCGAATAAACAGAAAGCACAAAACTGGAGAATAACTAACCATGTGCATTGCCCTGTGAAATACCCACACAATATTACAAACGTCATATAACCCTTTGGAGTCCAGACCCCGTGTGTGTGTGTGTGTGTGTGTGTGTGTGTGTGTGTGTGTGTGTGTGTGTGTGTGTGTGTGTGTGTGTGTGTGTGTGTGTGTGTGTGTGTGTGTGTGTGTGTGTGTGTGTGTGTGTGTGTGTGTGTGTGTGTGTGTGTGTGTGTGTGTGTGTGTGTGTGTTAGTCTTTACTAACAAGTTTCAAAAATTATTAAGGTTGCATGGAAATTCTTCCATATTCATGGTTTCTTTGTCTGAATCTACCTCATTCCATCTTAATGTTGATGACAGGCTGGGATGACTGATGAAGTAAAGCATATACATACAGTAATTCGTTTATATTTGGCATGATATTAGCAAAAACAGAATATGAACTCTAAAATGACGATGTCAACAGTGTTCATCAGGTGTGTCACAAGATCCGTCCAGTGTGATGGCGTACCATCAGGTGTCAACACATCTCGTAATTAAATACTGTACACGTACAAAGTGAGGTTGTGAGAGTGACCACAGTGTTGTTGTGTACTCCTCCCCCCTCCCTATGCCACTAGTCTCCCTCCCCTCTTTACATCACCACCCCCCTCCCACGTCCTTATCTCCCTTCACGTCATTCCCTACACCCTCTGTCCAGTGTCCTGTTGTGTACTGTCCACCCCTCCATCCAGTTCACCGCCTCAAAACCTCCTTTTCTCTTTTACCCACCCTTCCTCCATTACACCTCTCCCCACAATTTCCTCTTTCCTCCCTTACCCCTAGCCTCTCTCTCTCTCTCTCTCTCTCTCTCTCTCTCTCTCTCTCTCTCTCCGTTCCTTTTTTAACCCTTAACCCTCCTTCTCCCTTCCTTCCACCCTCCAGCAAACTTGAGAACAGCGCGCTAAAATTCCTTATCACGTAGCTACTTTTTCTCTTCCTCGTGTTTGTCATATTTCCCAAACTTTTCCTTCACGAAGTTGTTTCCCTTTTTCCACGCGCACCTGATCGCTCGTCTTCAGCTCCGTGCCGGGAAGCGACGGAAAATTTCCCTGAGTCTGAAGAAAAGAAGAAGTGCTTAGCAGCGGCCATGTTGACTCGACAAATTTCGCGACAGCAAATCTTGACTGCCAGTACGACGCCGCGTTTTTGTTTCCAACACTTTATCGCTCGGCAGTCTGGCTTAACGTTTGGATACTGTGACCTGACCCGTAGAACCTGTATCTGACACGGTAACAGCCAATTCCGTGTTAACTCTTTGAAGAGTAGGAGGGTCACAGGATACACCAGCATAGTCCAGACCATATAAGCCATACCAGACCAGCCCACGTCCCTGGCTGCACTTTACTTTAAGGAAAACAATGACAACAGCAACAGTACAAGCACGCGTTGCACTCATATCCCTGGTGTCTGATGACGCAGGTGAAAATATCCGGCCACCTGTGGAATTCAAATCCGAGTCAGTCATCATCATACGTCAGAGACGTGTTCCAATTACCTCTGCTTTATATGTCAAACTTGTACTGTCAATCGGGAGGAAATTATCTTTACTGGTAACAGTGGAACTGTGATAAGTAAGTTTTCTTAAATTTACTCTCGTATAAATGAACAAAATGAACGCACATTAGAGCGATTTATTACGAAGACTAAGATAACATTTGATTACACTAATATAACCCCACTTTTTACCCTAACAGTTTTGAAACGCTACCATATTTCGAAGTGTTCATGGATCGGAAGATTAAATCACGATGTTGAGAGTCACTGCAAACTGAAAATACATTTACTTTTGCAACGATACGTCATGAAATGACGTAATGGTATGCAGCACCGACATGTGATGCAATGACGTGATGGTATGCAGCACCGATACGCTCCTTGCCTCGCCATGTGATGCAATGACGTGATGGTGTGCAACACCGTCCCGCTCCTTGCCTCGCCATGTGATGCAATGACGTGATGGTATGCAGCACCGACATGCTCCTTGCCTTGCCATGTGATGCAATGACGTGATGGTATGCAGCACCGACACGCTCCTTGCCTCGCCATGTGATGCAATGAAGTGATGGTATGCAGCACCGACACGCTCCTTGCCTCGCCTTGTGATGCAATGACGTGATGGTATGCAGCACCGACACGCTCCTTGCCTCGCCATGTGATGCAATGACGTGATGGTAGGCAGCACCGACATGCTCCTTGCCTCGCTCTCGTGACGTCAGTTGGTCGCTCTCGTGAGGTCAGTCTGCTCAGACGTCTCCTGTGATAGTGTTGTGACCACAGTAAGAAGGAAAGGGGAGGAGTGAGGAAATGGGAAGGAAAGCGGACGTAAAGCAGCTGACATTATGAAGGTGAGTTAGTTAATACCAATGTAATATTAATACCTGTATAATAATTACGGTATACCTCCAGCTTAGCATTCTGATGGTTATTAGTTCCACTAGTCGGTAACAGTTAAATTTCCTTTGTGTTTCTACTTACTTTTTACATTTCACATCTTTCATCAGCCAGGAAGCTCCCTCCCAAACCTCACCCATGTATGAAAGCGAGAGTATCTATGAAAGACTGCGAACTTCACGCTTCCGTCGTTACCGCCTTCCCACTTTTCTGCCGGTGTGCTGCTTGCAAAAGGCAATAAAAATGCAGTTCTGTCAGCAATAGCCAACATACAGTACTCGGTGACTGTTTCCGTGCACGTTACCGTGGAATAACATCAACGAAAATGAGTAAAAATGTGATTTATTTTAACATGATTAAAAAACTGTATTAGAGAAAATAACAGTCTGGAGTATCGTTTGTGCGGCTGAGAAACGGCTCCCTCACCAGACAGTATTACACAATGTATTTAAAATGTAATTTAAGTTTTATTTTGTGGCCGTTTCGTGTTGGCAGATCAGACGAGGGGGAATGGTGGCGACTGCCTCGTCCTTGACCCAAGTTTGGTGCTACGCACACCTGACGTAAGCAATCATATTATTTTAATTTGATCTCTCTTTCTCTCTCTCTCTCTCTCTCTCTCTCTCTCACACACACACAAACTAGCATCACATTATCATCAAACCCACACACTGAAGTTTTCCCTGCCCACACAGCTACACAACGCTAGGGGCTAGACGGGGGGGGGGGGGGGGGGAAGAAAACAAAAAAGTGCAAACCTTAGCCTTCGTTCTTGGTGCATCATTACAAAGGCACCAACAACAACATTAAGTCCCACTGTGTGTGTGTGTGTGTGTGTGTGTGTGTGTGTGTGTGTGTGTGTGTGTGAACCAATACCAATGTGAGATAATGTGAGTTGGCGAACACGAGAGTGAATTAATGCTATTATGAGAAAACGAGAGTGGTAAACGAGTGAGTGAATCAATGCTAATGTGAGACACTGTAAGTGGGTGAACGAGTGGCCTAATACTAATGTGAGTCAATGTAAATGGGTGAACGACTCAGTGAATTAATGCTAATTTGAGACAATGAAAGTGTGATGACGAGTGAGTGAATTAATGCCAATGTGAATTAATGCCAATGTGGTTCGGTGAATTAATGCCAATGTGATACAATGTGAGAACGACTGAAAGAGTTTGGAACTGTGTAAGTGAAAATTCTTTGTTTATATATCCGTGAGACGTCATTAGATGGCGGTCAGCCCAAGGCGATATGTAGAACACATGCATTTCTGACGGACACACAGGTTTTCCAGATACATTTGCGTGCCAGCTTTCGCAACAATCTGACCAGCTGTGCAGGAGTTGATGAAATAGAGGCAGACATTCTAAATATCCCCTCACAGTATAAAGGACGTCTCTGAGGATATAACATCACTCTCCTTATTTCGTCGGCAGAAGTGATCAATATAATGTTTTCTTATGAACCAAATAATATACCGTGTAATATCAGCGCTTTTCCCGTTTCCACTGTCGTTCAGGTGTGCGTTGGAAAGATGACTCAGGCAGTTTTCATCAGCGAATTGTCTTGGAGCCTGATTCTCTTCGAAGGCTTTCTGCATCTCCTGCTTAGCGGTATTCTGTACATTACGCTTGTGTGGTGCTTTTAACTGTTTACATGTTTATTACCTTGGCACTTCGAGGAGGTTCTTTTTCTTTTCTCATATTGCCACCTAAAGACAACTCCATTTAATACAGCGACGAATTTCCAACCTGGAGGAGTTATAGTCCATTTGATGTATGGGGCAAGTAGGGTGTGTTTCATTCGCGGCTGCTGATTGGCCACCCATGATGTCATTGAAGTAAATGCAGGTATGAATTGTAGTGCAATATGCGGACGTAGGTGTACACCGTGGGTGAATTTTATAGTGCAACATGTGGACGTAGGTGTACACCGTGGGTGGATACTACAGTGCAACATGCGGATGTTGGTGTACACCGTGGGTGGATATATTTACATCCAACGTCACCCATCGTTTTAAAGAACTTGATAATCAGCTTTAATTTTTTTTGATAACAGTGAACTTTCTATGCTAATGTTGACCTCTCTAGCTTCGGAAATTATTCCATATTTAAACAGGCAGCTTATTTTGCAGGCAATTTAAAAATATAAATATGTATGTGTTAAAATAAAAGCTGTACAGTAGGTTTACATCATCGGCGGCCAATCAGCAGCCGCAAATCAAAAACACCTTCTCGCCCCGTACATCTCAGCTGCACAGGTCAGTCAAACAGGGTATAGCTACAGCCTTAATCTGCCCCTTCCAGTGAACACACACACACACACACACACACACACAAAGCGTAATATAATCGTGTAGTGGTATTCTGATTAATATGAAAAAGACGTCACCATAATGAATGATTCAATATGGACAATGGACATACTAGGCAGTTTGGAGGGTGAAGTGCTTGAAAGAGTACAACAAGGAAGAAAGCTGCTGGTTCCTTGAAAACAGTGATAAGAAACAAGGAAGTGAGCATGGAAGTGAAAAAGTTACTACATGACAGAATTGTGATACCAACTCTAACGTATGGAAGTGAAGCTTGGACCTTGTTGGAGGGACAGAAGAAAAGAGTGAGACCAGCAGAAATGAGTTATTTGAGAGGAGCATGTAGAGTCACATGCAGAGACAGACTGACAAATAAGGATGTGAAGAAGCGTTGTGGTGTGGATATGGATATGATAGGAAGCGTTAGGAGAAACAAAGAGGTGGTTTGGCCATGTGGAGAGGATGGAGAGTGAGAGACTGACGAGGAGAGTGTATGTGAGTGAGGTGGAGGGGGGGAGAGGGAGGGGGAGGCCAGGGATGAGATGGAGGGATGGAGTGGAAAGGTATATTAGAGAGGGAGATGTGAGCTGGGGGCAGGGTAGTGAAATGGCGGGAGACAGGGCGACATGGAGGCGATTTGTTTGAGGCCACCCCTTACAGGATTAAGATAGATAGACAGACAGACAGTTATACAGAAATATACAGTTATGGATGAGGTAGCCTATATGTGAATCTTATAACCCGAAGAAAAATCGATCCCTTGACTTCTTGCCAACTAAGTAATAACAAAGGCTCGCTCGTACACGCTACATCCTCTCTCTCTTCCTCAATTCTGCAAGCGCCATTCACTGCGTGACGTGTTCTTCTATATACTTTATTAATTTCTGTTCTCATATTCTTGAACGTCAGGAATTACTGTTTTAGAGTTTCAAGCCCTCCATCCCTCCCTGCTCCCTTCCTTCCATAATTTCATCGTACAACCCAGTTCTCCCTTTGTGTATCTGAATTCCCTCATCTAAAGTCGATCATTTCATACAGGAGCTGCTTCCTCTCAATGTTTTACCCTTGCTGGCACTGCCGCACCAACTCTCTTTCTCTCTCTCTCTCTCTCTCTCACACACACACACACACACACACACACACACACACACACAAATACGTGCATTCTTCACTGAAATCATACAACATGAGTCTGCAGTCGCTTGTACGGTTTGGATTTCAGTATATATTTTTTCTGTTTTCAACGTTTCCGTTCAATGTTACCGCAGCAAAATAGCAATTATAAACACTACTATTCCAGAGCATTCGTAACCGTTTCTTCACACTACTACTTCTTAGTGGGAGCTGGAATGACGATGAAGATAATGCGGAAAGTTAGTAGGAGCTGGAATGACGATGAAGATAATGCGGAATGTTATGGGAGCTGGAATGAAGATGAGGATAATGCGGAAAGTTAGTGGGAGCTGGAATGAAGATGAAGATAATGCGGAAAGTTAGTGGGAGCTGGAATGACGATGAAGATAATGCGGAAAGTTAGTGGGAGCTGGAATGACGATGAAGATAATGCGGAAAGTTAGTGGGAGCTGGAATGACGATGAAGATAATGCGGAAAGTTAGTGGGAGCTGGAATGAAGATGAAGATAATGAGGAAAGTTATGGGAGCTGGAATGACGATGAAGATAAAGTGGAAAGTTAGTGGGAGCTGGAATGAAGATGAAGATAATGCGGAAAGTTATGGGAGCTGGAATGAAGATAAAGATAAAGTGGAAAGTTAGTGGGAGCTGGAATGAAGATGAAGATAATGCGGAAAGTTATGGGAGCTGGAATGACGATGAAGATAATGCGGAAAGTTAGTGGGAGCTGGAATGAAGATGAAGATAATGCGGAAAGTTATGGGAGCTGGAATGACGATGAAGATAATGCGGAAAGTTAGTGGGAGCTGGAATGATGATGAAGATAATGCGGAATGTTATGGGAGCTGGAATGAAGATGAGGATAATGCGGAAAGTTATGGGAGCTGGAATGATGATGAAGATAATGCGGAATGTTATGGGAGCTGGAATGAAGATGAGGATAATGCGGAAAGTTATGGGAGCTGGAATGAAGATAAAGATAAAGTGGAAAGTTAGTGGGAGCTGGGATGAAGATAAAGCAGAAAGTCAATATAAAAATGGCGGCGGCGGTGGTATCATAATCATCCAGAAACAGTCATAATTAGTCTACTAACGGTAAAAAAAAATAAATAAAATATTGCTAATATATCCATACGATCATATTCCGTTAAGGAGTTGGTTCACATTATAAGGGATAAAAAATGAACCACTAACAGCCTAACGACGACACAAACCTTACACTGTTGCTGCCTCCACACAATGTTATTCAGGTTAGGAGATCCACCAAATAGTGAAGGGGTTAATGTTGGCTGTACACAACCCCTCCACCTCGAAAGGGTCTCCTAAGCTGCAGAGAATCGTCTTAGATGACGAGAACATCAGGAAAAGCATGACTCTTCATTCAGCCTTTAAACTGACACTAAAGCAGGAGGAAAACAGCATGGAAAATCAACGCTGACGTCAGCACTGAGAATATGACCTGGATTAATAACGAACAACAATAAAGGCATTAACGATCTATGTGGAAAATCAGAAAAGGGAGTTCTAACCACAACCCTGGCCGTGTGATCATGTCCGGAAGAAAATCAAAATCAATCACGCCATGTTATTATCGTCTGTACATTGCAGCAAGAGTGAGTGTAGCAATAAGGAAGAAATATGAACCACTAGCGCGAGAACATGCTGAAATATTCATTCAGTTTTACTGAGTATTACCTAATGACATTTCTGCAATACAGCTGGTACTGAGAGAAGAAGGGACGAAGTGGAGGGTGGAATGGTGCTGATGATGGGTTAGAAAAGGATACTGAGGGGAGGAAAAGAGAGATGCAGGAAGGAAGAGAGATGAGGCTACAGAAGGCGGAGTGTGAATGGCGTTGAGGGGAGAGAAAGGGGCACTGAGGGGAAAAGAGAGAAGTAAACAGGTAGATAGATGAGGGTAGAGAAGGGGAAGAAGGAATGACGATTATGAGAAACGAGGGGCAGCACCAACAGGAACTGCAATTCGGACCGGCTAATAAAATCACAAACATTTGGCCTGAAATTTCTTGTGCATATCAAGGCCGGGGGACACAGGCAGCGAGGGACCGAGCGTCATGATTAGGTTATGTCGTTCTGGTTAGCTGATGACAACCCGAATCCCATGTTATAAATTTTCCTAACTTTAAGCTGTGTATAAAGCTGTCTGTTTATATTTTCATCTTCACTCACGCAGTCAACCAACACTTTATAATCAAAATATGATTAAATATCAACGTAAAAAATACGAAAACCAAACAATCCATTTAAACTGGTTGGGATCCTTTATAAACACTGACTCAGCTGAGACGCTGTCGCTCATGTCGCTGATCCTGACACGTCCCTGATGAGCCGCCAACGCATATTCGGATCTCATTCCCTATCACAGGTCAAGGTCGCCAGATTTTTCTCCTCTGAACATTTTTTCTTCCCACGAAGGTGTAGCACGTAGATAATGTTTTTGAGTCCACGCATGCTAACATCTGCCCTTCGTAAATTAACTTAACATACTTTCAGTGTTAGCATACGGTGGTAAGATAGTCAACCTGTTGCTTTCTAAAATACCAACAGATCATGTAGCCAATCCTTCACAAGCCTATCAACAAACATATTCCATCAGTACCCGCTGTCCAACCACTCCACTCACCATAATCCTAAATATAGAATAGATATGGTATGGGTGACAGAGCAGAATGCATGCAGTGTGCTGCTGTGGAGTGGATGAAGACACACACACAGTGAGGTGGTATGGACATGTGTCCAGTGATGAAAAACTGGGTAACAAGGACGGTATTAAAGAAAGAGTTTTTGAGATTGAGGTCCTGCTGGAAAAGAGTGACGAGAAGAGCGTCTGGGAGTTAGGCAGAGATGGGTAATACAGAAAGGAAAACTGTCTGGCCGTCAGGAATTACAGTGTGACAAGGACAGTACTGAGAGTGAGTTTTTGAGAGTGAGACCCTGCTAGAAAAGAGTGATAAGTAGTGTGTTTGGGAGTCAAGAATTGCAGCGTGACAAGGGCAGTACGGTACTGAGAGCCAGGCAGTGTTGGACAACGCAGTGACAACACAATGTTTAGGAGTCAGGCAATTCTGAATAATAGAATGTCAGCACAATGTTTGGGAAAACGTTACACTGAAAATAGGTACCCTAGTGAATCAACATTGAGTGCTCTTATTCGGTACTTACAGATTTTGTCACAACTACAGCAAGAGTAGAACACAACAGATTTTGCCGCGACTACAGCAAGAGCAGAACACAACATACCTGATAAAATAACATGTTTCTCTGAACTGTCTGAATGCATTCCTCCACCTCTACGACGGGCACGTAGCACCCGTCTAGCAGCAAACTCTCATCCCTTATCTGTCCAACTCCGCAAGAGTTAACCGTTACTCCCAGTCCTTCATTTATGCAACACGTCAGCTCTGGTACTGTCTCCCTCTGTCTGTATTTCCTGCTTCCTATGATCTCCAGTCTTTCAAACGCAGTGTCCAGGCATCTCGAAATGAATGGATCTTGAATTTGGCTCTCTCTTGTATTTTGTTTTTCTCTTGGAGGGAACAGTATTGCGGGCTCGTTGCCTTTGGTTCCTTCTTCCTCACATAAAAAAAAAAAACTGGAAATACGTTATTATTAAACTTATTACAGTAAGAACTACTTCAATAATTATAAGTATCAAGAAAGGAGCAACCTTTGTAAATTATGCACAAATATGCCAAATTAGCTCAGGTGACTAACTTCCACTTGAGAAACTGTTCAAATGTCAACATATTTTCGATTAAGTCTGATCCCGACCTGTGGTTCCGGGTAAAAAAAAAAAAAAAAAGCCACTGTTCCTCTTATTAAGGGAGAATGGAGTGCACATAAAAATGTGAATGGGGCTTACTTCATAAAATAAGTATTTTTATCCACTGTGGTTCAACTGAAACTGGTGCTTAAATAGATGAGTTTAAAGCTATTACGCATTACGCATTAACCTAAATGCACAAATATGCCCCTGTCTAAGGATAGCAGTTCCTCTGCTAGGAGCTTAAACATGTCTTTCTGCTACAGTTGTGGATCCTCTTCCGGTGTCGTCTACTGAAGGACGTTCCATATGCACCAGGCACCTTGTTATGGCCTTATCTTGCAGCAAAGGCTGCGTCCTTGGTGTGTTTGGTGACAAACCGGGCATCTTGGAGGACAAGGAAGTTTGTGTGGGTGAGTCTGACAAGCATGAAGATGATGAGTATGAGGTGTGAGTGGTCATGAAGTGGCACTGTGGGCAACGTGCAATATGACACTACGGGTATATAATGGATCTGTGGGGAATGTTCATAAGGTGGCACTGTGGATGTACTACGGTCCTTGACCACAGAGTGAATGACTGTGACAGAAAAGATTTGTCTGTCCTAAATGGCTGGCTGACTGGTATTCCTTTGTTGCCCCTTTTACTGAAGCAGCATGGTTCTCGTCACTCAGTGGAATGCAGATATAACCCACAAGTTGTTCTCTCAGCCCTGTGACCCTGACAGTCCCTTCATGTACCAGACTCTGCCACAAAAGGGAAGCTGCAGAGGACGCCTTCCTGTGATGGCACTGATATAACTGGGATGTGGAGCTGCCCAGTTACACAAACTTCCCTCAATTCCCTCTGTATCTCTCAAACGGAGGATGGTGGACTGCAGGATAAGGGCAACAAAAGTCTGCTTTCCAATGGATTCACATTTCAGATGAACCTGGGACTACAGCTACTACTAACACAGTACCACCACAAAAGAAGAGAAAGTTCAAGCATCATGACGGCTCTTTGTTGTGCTGCTTCCTCGCTGTGGGGGTCTCTTTGTTATGGCTGTGCGGTGTTTACTTCAGCAAGTAGTAAAACACTGCCTCCCACTGAATCTGTGGCACAGCTTCTTAGTTATGATGGTGGTGGCCTTTACATCTCGTTTGATGACTGGCCTACCTACAGGATTATAAGCAATGTTTGACTGAGATGGCTTCAAGGGAACATTTGCAAGTGAGGCACTCGATATACCGACCAAAGGATGTTGAAGGAGCTGGTGGAAGTGTAGATGGAGCGAAGTTGTATGGTGGTGGAACAGCTGAACTGTAGGTGCAGGTGACCTGTGTTATACATTTAGTAACGTTTGGTGCAGGCCTGATGGTCTACACTGCATGCAGTCTTATACATCTCTTCTCTTGATGTTCCAAGAACACATAAGGTAACACTCTACGTTTGAATGAGGTATGACTGCGGGTAAGGTAGGAAAGCTGGGGTGTCCAATATAGTGCACTGCAATATGAGCTGGATGATGCTGGGCAAGAGAGGGCGATGTGCCATATTCCTGTGTGACTGAAGTGGATGGTGCAACGGGATGGTGGTAACGGGACAGCTGGAGAGGTGAAAGCATCATAATTCTTAACTGACTCAGTCTGGTCAGCTTTAACTGCATGCCAGGTTTCATAAAATTCTATTCAATTGTTTAGAAGCCTGATGACAGACAGTCGGACAGACAGACAAGACAACAATTGACAAAATAATCTCAATCATAATTCTCCACGACACACGAACATTTATGTTTGTTAGCTATGTCTGCATATCACGTTCCATTATATTCCACTCTATCATTCATGAGATGTTTGATAGACCTAACTCACATTAAAACACGCGACATATGACACTCCGCTAATTTGGCTGCTGCCTCACACTCACATTGGTCAACAGTATGTGCACGGCAAAATTTCAGGGCGGAGTTTGATGCCAGACGGACAACAGGAATGCTACATCTCCCAAACAGTACCATACCATCCTTTTCACTTCGTTTACATGTTTACTTAAAGCATACAGTACTTTAATGAAAACACACATGTAACCATGGAGACAATGACGCAAGCAAATTGTTTGTGTACAGTCAAAGAAACAACTATCTTCTCAGTTTCGTCTGAAGAATATTTATTACTGGTGAAAGACAATGAAAGCTGTATCTCCGGTTGTGCGTGTTTTACATGGCTCGATTTTTCCGCAACGTATCTGTCAAACTTTGCGAATATTTATTTCTGTCTGTACATCATCATCATCTGTTGTGAAGAGAATGGACATAGATAAAAATTCAGTAACACAAGCACTGATATATTTTTTAAAATTAGTGTCTACCTTCCGCCTATTTACGAAAACACCTGATGTATACATAAATACCACCATCCATGGAAGCAAGATTAAAAGGTGCACACATTTTTGTTTCTTACTACCGTCATCAATGTAAATAGAGGGAGCATAAACATAAGACCAATCAGTGCTGTGGTAAACTTGTGCGGCAACTTTAATATCTGCTGCCAACACGAAGCTCAGTCAAACTCCGTGGCAAACTTTCCAAACTGTCAGCAAGACGTCGTTGTTCCTCGGGCCAGACAACGGGCCCCGGGGCATATACACGGGGGAGGAGAGGGGGGGGTTGTCCCCGGGGGTTTTGCAGGCACCATGGCACCTTCTTTGTAATTTATTATGCATATTTATAAGTTATTAATCTCTCTCTCTCTCTCTTTCTCTCTCTCTCTCTCTAACACCGGTAAGATTGGTGGTTCTGTTCACGTGGACTTTGTCTCCCTGGCACCTGCTTATTAACAATGTATTTTGCTTATTATGAGTTAGTATTATGTTCAATATTATTTATATTCAGTCAATACCGGGAGCTATACACTGCATAACAATACTAGGGGATGACATAAAATGTGTAATGATGTGTAACGCGCAACATTGGAATGTATACAGGTAAGAAAGACGCTAGTCAGCCTGTAAGCCCAGTAAATAGACCTTAATAGCACGTACAGTACGTACAAAACACCCATCCCTTTACCTTCCACACACCTATACTCCGTCTTATATTGCCTGTCATCAGCGAGAATATCAAACTTAAATTCAAAAGTCACTAATTTTCACCTTTCAGCTGCGCCAAGATTCTCTAAGCAATCATCTGGTAACTGGAAGAATTAAGCACTACAGTTCAGCCATAACAGCTTTATCCTTCACTTGTCTAAGGATTCTCTAAACTTAATTAAACCTTCTTGTACTAAAATGTAATGAATAAAATACCCAAGTGGTAGGTGGGGGCGCTCACCATCTACTCACTCGATGTAGTGGTGCTTTGGGTGTCTGCCCTTTCCTCCATCTTTCTTTCCTTCCATCTTCTTCTGTCTTTCTTTACTTCATTTTTTCCTCGTCCCTCTGCCTTCGGGTGACTTTACACTCCCTCTACTGTCTACCATTCCTTCTATCTTTCCTCTTCCTTCTGCCTGTGGGTGACTCTACACTGAGTGACAAGCCAAATGGTTTCCTGTACACCAGGAAACCATTTACTACGCTGGGTGGTAACCATATAACCAGATTTTGGCGCCTGGTGGTTTAGTGGGTAATTACTGTTCTCCAATCGGACTGAGCCGGTGAAGGTTTATATCCAAGGGGTGGTTGGGGTTTATTGCTCACGTAATGCCACTCAGAGATGAGTGAAGCCGGTCATTCTCATCTTAAATGTCAGGACCAACTTGCCTAGCCCCGGGCTCCTACTCTCCTCATGGGGCAACGTAGGATTGGATGATAGATGGATGGAAATACCAAAGTTCCACCGTCACGGCTTGAACCCTTTATTTATGTAAGGATTTTCTTGGTTGAATAACATCTCTGGCATTAGCAAGAATGACGTACCCTAGTTCATCTTTTAGCTGTGCATGTATTATCTAAACAAGCACCTGTCAGCAGCAAGGATAAAGCACTCATTTTTAACCACAGCAGCTTTAACGCTTTAGCTGCGTAGGAATTCACTAATTAGGATAAAGATCACCTAAAACTGGCAAGTATAAAGCACCCATGTACAGTAAAAGACACACCTATCTTCCCAGTTCCGTCCAAAGAAAATTTACACCCGGCGAAATACAATGAAAAACTTTATCTCTACTAGTACGTGTTTCAAATGGTTCGCAACCACTTCACAGTTTCATGTAGACTGAAAAATAAAGAGAAAATGTGTGATGTAATATACATGCTCGTAGGTTGCACTGGCTGCTGCTTGACTAGGTCTGTGAATCATGATTTAGGGAGGAAATATGGAGCTTAAATCTTACATAAAACGGCTCGACTGGGATCCAAGTTACGCCCTGTTTTATGGCGCTGGAAGAGGAGGAGTGGAGAGTGAGAGAAAATGCAAAAGGGAGGGCAGAGCGGGAAGGGAGGGAAAATTAGGAGGATAAGAAGAAGGGAAAGTAAAGCGAAGACGGAGGAAGAAGGGACAGAGTAACAGAGCAAGAGGGATAGGGAAGAGAGGTAAGAAAGGGATTAAGAACTAAAGAGGTTAGAGGGGCAACGAGTGGAGGGAAGGCCAAACTAGAAAAGGAGAGGGAAACGTATTAAGAGGAGGAAGTAGTACAGAAGAGAGGGATGTTGAGGGGGGGAGGGGAGATAGAGATTAGGAGAGCGGGAAAATGGGGTTCGAAAAGAGAAAGAGAAGGGGCAATGAGGGAGAAAGAAGGTACAGGAGAAAATGAGGAAGAAAGAAGGATTCAGGGGGAAGAAAATAAGCGGACCCAACAAAAACTAAGAAAAATTTCCCACGTGTCTCCTCCCTTCATCTCTCACACATGCTTTTCACCACCACAAACGCACACTGCCAAACACGAAAACTGTCCTCCCTGTATTTTTTCTTTCCAAGATAAATGAAAACTGGCGATATGTAACAAATGTCGTGTCTGGACTACTGGGAGTTTCGAATCGTTCAGTTATTCCGCGATGTGTTCAATATAAAATGGAGTAGTTATTTTTCTTAACCTTTTCAGCCCGAAGACTTCTTTTTCTTGTATCAGTGATGCGTGCACATCATTTTCAGATGCAGGAGTGTCTCTTGGAGCGGCCCATTCTGTCAGTCACACACTAAGATTTTTCGGACGCAGTTTGCTTCACTGCTGATGACTTCAGCGACGCCCCATATAACCGCCCTCATGGTCTCTAATCTATCTAGTACTTCTGTACTTTGTTTCATTTTAAAATTTAGGGTTGTCATCTAGTACTGCAAATAATATCACTGGTTCGAAAGTTTCATGATATGAATAAGATCGTCAGGCGACAGCAAGAATCATATAAAATAAACGTGTTGGTAGTGAAGGGATACAATAATTACGTAATAATTATAAATAACAATATTAGTATAGTCAGGCTACCTGAGCAAGGTTTAACTCGGGTCCAAACGGTAGTATCTTCAATATAAACTATTTAAATCCGTGGGTATCATGGAAATAAAAGCTCCTACGATCAAACCTGTGAGTGGGACGGTGTAGGCAGGTCCCTAATATCGGATGTTCATTTGCGTAACCCAGGCGTGGTAAGTTTCTAAGCCTTGCTGCTGAATGTGCTGTGTAACGTAACATGCAGACCAACCACAGCTGATCCTCACAACTGATCCATAAAAGGCAGTCAGAAAATATGGCCTTCTCTTTACTAATACACCAGCAACACAAATGGACAAAGTAATTCAAGTATACCTGGTGACTTTATGGATTGACAGTTCATATACAGGACTGACACACACACACACACACACACACACACACACACACACACACACACACACACACAAACACACACACGACGAAGACGACGACAACGAAGAAGAAAAAGAAGAAAAAAAAGAGGAAAGCGGAGGAGGAGGAAAGAAAGGAAAGCGATAAATCATCTCGAGCAACAAAGATATATCCTGCAGGAAGAACTACACACTCAGCACTCTACTTTGTCTGGCCTTCCTGCAAAGCTAAATCAGAGTTATGCCAAGGCAACGGTCGTAAATTTATCCTGAATGTCTATGCAGATAATAAGCCACTTCATCACTCCAATGGCACCTTCCTGTGTCATAATTCTCACACAAACACACACTCAGTACACAGAAGCACGTCAGCAAACATCCAACAGGATTTGGAATATACCGGATCGTCAACAAAGAAAAAAAATCCACTTTAATTCCTCACCCTTTCAGTAAGGTGTAATTGCTTTATCCTTGCTATATTCGGCCGACTTTATTTAAATGATGAATGACCCCTTATAGTAAAGGGTTTATGGACTATTACCATTAACCCCATCACTCCAATAACATCTAATTTCAGTTGTGTCACTTAGCAAACAACTGCTGCAGTGACGGAGTAAAAATCAGTTTTCACAACTGGCTTATCTCTAAACATCTCTGGTTCCCTCCAACTAACACACCCACTTACCCTCCCCCCATACCCCCCGACTCCCCAACCCCCACACACACATGCATACACGCATAAAAACAGGTGCACACTGCCTGTACATTGGCTACACATAGGAACACACAGAGGAAATAATGTTCCATAAGTACTCGTATATTTCTTCATACAATGTAATGCACTTTAAACAGGCTAGACTGTTTTAATGTACTTTATCATGTACATAATTTATGGCCTTTTTTCATTCAGTACATCCCGGAATGGTTTATATGCTAATTCTTTCTCTCTCTCTCTCTCTGGATTGGAGAGAGAGAGAGAGAGAGAGAGAGAGAGTTACATATATACAAAGACCCGTCAGGTTTTGTGGTGTTTATCAACCCCTTTATTCTATCACGTCTCTTTTATTTCCTTCTTCCTCCCTTCAGACGATTTTCTTCAGCTTATAAGTTATACTCTGCCTGTAGGGTTTAAAGACAGCCTCCTGTAACGCCACTGACTACTAAGATGCTCTCCAAACTGGAGTAATACAGTCTGCACACCAACAATAGAATATTACATCAAACCCAAACGGTAATATCTACACACACCGGTTCAACCCCCTTAGGACGATGCCGATAAAGATACTATTAATATTACCACCAATCTATTCTACTTTACTTAGGAGACATTTCCAAGCTGGTAGAGTCTGCTGAAAGCTGTTAACAGATTAGTCCGTGAATGTATCTATAGTGTGTGTGTGTTTTTTTATGCGAGGAAGAAGGAACCAAAGGCCATGAGCCCGCAGTAACAGTTCCCTCCAAGAGAAAAACAAAATACAATAGAGAGCCAAATTCAAGATCCGATCATTTCGAGATGCCTGGACACACTGCGTTTGAATGACTGGAGATCATAGGCAGCAGGAAATACAGACAGAGGGAGACAGTTCCAGAGCTGACCTGTTGCATAAATGAAGGACTGGGAGTAACGGTTAACTCTTGCAGTAGTGAGTTGGACAGAAAAGGGATGAGAGTTTGCTGCTAGACGGGTGCTACGCGCCAGTCATAGAGGTGGAGGAATGCATGCAGACAGTTTAGAGGAGCAGTGACCATTAAAGTAGCGATTGAAAAGAGATAAAGATGCAACAGCGCGGCGAAGAGACAGACGTTGAAGGGAGTAAGTAAGAGGAGGAGAGTTAATGAGACGAAAAGCCTCTGACTCCACCCTATTGAGAAGAGCTGTATGTGGGGAGCCTCCCCACACATGAGAGTTATACTCCACACGGGCGGATAAAACCCCTGAATAGAGTGAACAATTGTGCAGGGGTAAAGAAAGAATGGAGTCGGCTTAGCACACCTAATCTCTTGGAAGCAGATTTTACAAGAGATGTAATATGATCTTTCCAAGATAAGTCCCGAGTAAATGAAACCCCAAGCATGTTCAAGGATGATGCAGGATTAAGCTGAATATTATTAAACATTAGTGGGTACACCTGTGGAAGATTTTGTCGGGTTGATAGGTGTAAGAACTAAGTCAGAGATATAAGCCAAGTCAGACATTAGGTGTGCCATAGCCTCATCCATTGTTTGTTGAAGTAACTGCTGAGATAGGCGTTGCGGGAACCGAATGGAAAGGTGAAGGGTGGAGTCATCAGCGTATGAGTGGATAGGGTTAGATGTACAGCTTAGAAGGTCATTGATGAATAAAAGGAAGAGAGTTGGTCATAGGACAGAGCCCTGAGGAACACCACTGTTGATAGATCTAGGAGCAGAACGATGGCCGTCTACAACAGCGGCTCTAGAACGACCAGAAAGGAAGCTAGCGATGAAGGCACAGATAGAAGGATAGAAACCGTAAAAGGGCAGTTTGGAAATTAAAGATTTATGCCAGACTCGATCGAAAGCTTTAGAGATGTCAAGTGCAATGGCAAAGCTTTCGCCAAAGTCCCGAAAGGAGGATGACCAGGAGTCTGAAAGGTAGGTGAGAAGATCGCCAGTAGAGCGTCCCTAACGACCCGTACTGATGATCAGAAAGAAGTTTGTGATAGGAAAGATGCCTTAAAATTTTTCTATTGAGAACTGACTCGAAAACTTTTGAAATACAGGACGTTAAAGCAATTGGACGATAGTTGGAGGGTTGGGAGTGGTCACCCTTCCTTGGGACTTGATGAATGAGAGCAAACTTCCAGCAAGAAGGAAAGGTACAAGTTGACAGACAAAGGTGAAAGAGTTTGCCTAGGCAGGGTGTAAGCACAGAAGCACAGTTCTTGAGAACAACAGGAGGGACTCCATCAGGCCCATATGCCTTGTTAGTATTGAGGCCAGTGATGGCAGAAAATACATCAACTGAAGAAATTTTAATGTCAGCCATGAGGAAGTCAGAGGGGGGAAGTGATGGAGGAACAGCCCCAGAATCGTCTAAGGTGGAATTGGAGGAGAAAGTCTGTCCAAAGAGATCTGCTTTATCAGTAAAAGAAATACCTACAGAACCATCAGAGTAGAAAAGAGGAGGGAAGGATGATGAGGTAAAGTTATTAGAAAGGTTTTTGGCAAGGTGCCAGAAGGAGCGGGAAGAATTCGAGTTGGAGAGTTGAAGGAATTTAGTAAGAATGAAATTATTTTTAGCAGAGCGAAGAAGAGACTTAGCACGATTCCGGGCAGAAATGTAAAGATGATGTGATTCAGAGGTGGGTTGGCTCCGGTACCTTTTGTAGGCCCTCTCCTTGTTGCAGACATCATTAGAACAAGCGTGATTAAACCAAGGCTTTGTTGTGTTAGACAAAGGATACGGGAAAGGAATGTATGCTTCCATGCCCGAGAGAATAACCTCCATAATGCGCAAGGCACACCCAGATGGCTCCCGGCCATGGAAGCAATAATCAGTCCAGGGAAAATCAAAGAAGTACTGCCTGAGGGCCTCCCAATCCGCAGCTCCAAAATGCCACAGACGACGTTTCCCGGAGGGTCCACGGGCCGCACTGGAGTGATGGGACAGGTTAAGGAGATAAGGTTGTGGTCGGAGGAGCCCCATTGGAGAGAGAAGATTAACAGTGTAAGCAGAAGGATTAGTTGTGAGGAAGAGATCAAGTATGTTGGAGCTCTCTCCAAGGCGGTCTGGGATACGGCTAGGGTGCTGTACAAGCTGCTCTAGGTCATTAAGGATAGAAAAGATGTAGGCTTGTTCACCAGGTGGATCCGTGAAAGGAGAGGAGAGCCAAAGGTGGTGGTGAACATTGAAATCTCCTAAAATGGAGATTTCAGAGAAAGGAGAAACGGATAGAATGTGTTCCATCGTAGAAGTAAGATAGTCGAAGAATTTTTGATAGTCAGTAGAATTAGGGGATAAGTGAACAGGACAGATATATTTAGTCAGAGAATGACAGGAAAGCTGAAGCCAGAGAGTAGAGAATTCAGAAGAATCGAGTTCAGGAACACGAGATATACACAACAGCCACCTTTGGCTTTGAAATGAGTATAGAGAAAGTAGGAGGATACAGAAAAGGGTTTGCTTTCAGTTGCCTCAGACAGCTGAGTCTCAGTTAGAAAAAGAAGGTGAGGTTTAGAGGAGAGGTGGTGCTCAACAGAGAGAAAGTTAGAGGAAAGGCCGCGAATGTTGCAGAAATGAAGAAGAAGCGAGTCAGACAGTGGTTCCAGGCAGCTCAAGTCGTCACCGGGAGAGGGGCGGAAAGTGGGGGCATTTATGGTCCCCCCCCCCCCGGGGGACTCCGAGGCTGAGTGTTGAGATGCCATGATTTTTTAATTTTGGAAAAGGAAGTGTAGTGTGTACTGTGCATGTAGTTTGGTGTAGATAGTTAGAGAAATTTGTATTGGAGAGCAAGCTGGCCTACTCTCTGTGTAACTGAAACACTGAAAAAGTTCAGCAAAGGGGGATGGTCAGGAATTAGTCCTGAGGGCTGATGAAACGGGAGCTCCAGGACTCCCTGTCATCAGTTTTCCATCCACCTCGGGAGTACTGCCCTGCTCGACTGCTGCTAAAGTCTACTCCAGTAATACCCACTGTATTTAGCTTAGGACAGACCCCTTGTATTGGAAGAGTTAAATGACCTCCGTCCCACTAAACCTCCCTCCCCTTTCCAGCTCACCCCCTCTCTCTCTCTCTCTTTATGTGTGTATATATATATATATATATATATATATATATATATATTGTTACGGAACAGAGAAAGATAACGTACACTTTAAGTGAGAATGCTAAAAATCACTACTGTCCCGTAAAGTTCCAGGTTCAAAACAAAAGAGTTAGGTAAAATTACAAGTTAAAGTTTAATGCTCAAACTAACAACAAAACATTCAGGACTCATAAGGATAATGTAATGGCAAAAACAGGTTAAATATATGGTTAACTGCAACAGCCTCTATTAACACGAAATTAGCAAGAATAAATTTATCTAAGTCAGCCCTGATAAAATGAGATACCTGATAATACTCAGTGAATGCCAGATAAATAATTACAGATACAAACTATTATCAAAAATGACTGACATAAAGAACCCCACACGAATTACAAAAACTTCACTAGGCCTACAAATTAAACTTATGCTATACAGTACAAGAAAAAATGCAACAACAGTTATACTCAAATTACACACAGCTGCTAGATGGTTGGAGATTTCTTGAGCACTCACAATAATATTATCTGTACAGGGGAGGACAGAGATGTGAACAAAATGAGGAGCAGATCTAAGTGGCAAAGATGCAGAGACTGAGCTCATTATATAGGGGCTGGCAGAGCTTGATACAACTTGTAAGAGGGACGCGCAAATGAAGCCATGGGGACAGAGAGCTGAAAATCCCGCAAAGTATAACAGAGAGAACGACTTACTCTACTATAACGGTAGAAGGGGGGGACTGAGGCAGAACACGCTCGTGATCAAACATGCAGCATACTGTGCGTTAAAATTACACAAAGGATGATGAAATCATAGGCTATGTAACACCTCCCCACAAAGAAAAAGAAATTTACAAAGGAAATTTCTTATTACTCTAAAACAATCTGTACATGGCATTACAGAACATGCAAATGACTTTCCTAATGTTACAAAACATGAGATCTCCCTAGCACGTTCAGTCATAGGTACTTGCCAGTATCCCTTTAACAAATCAAACTTACTTATGTACCTAGCCTTTCCGATCTTGTCTATGCAATCTTCCACACGAGGGAGAGGGTAAGTGTCTGTTTTGGTTATCTGATTAACACGTCTGTAGTCAATGCAAAGCCTCTGTGACCCACCTGGCTTAGGGACCAGAGTGACAGGAGAACTCCACTCGCTCTGACAGGGCTCAATCATCATGTGGTCCAACAGGTAGCCAAGCTCCTTCTCGATGAGAGGAACTTTCACTGGGTTCACACGGTAAGGAGGCAATTTAATTGGCTTTGCGTCTCCAACATCGACATCATGCATCAACACAGTGGTTCTTCCTGGAGTGGCACGGAACACTTGCGTGTACTCCTGCAGTAATGCCGAAAACTCCTGCCTTTCCTTGGGTGGTAGATGAGAAAGCTTAGTCTGGAGATCATTCATGATATCAGGATTCTTCCCCAAACTATCACTCAGGCTCATACTGCATGGGAGAGCTTCACTTGCAGACTCGGGTGGAACAGCTACAGTGCAGACTGGATTATTTTCGTCCCGCCTGTGATATAACTTTAGCATGTTGATGTGACATAGTTGCTTGCTCTTTCTACGATCTGGTGTGGCGATGACATAGCTGACATCACTGAGTTTCTTCTCCACGAAATAAGGGCCACTAAACTTGGCTTGAAGAGGTTGCCCATGAACTGGTAGCAGAATCAAAACCTGATCTCCTGGCTGAAAGTGGCGTAACCTGGACTTCTTATCATACCAAGTCTTCATCTTCTCCTGAGCAGCTCCTAAATTCTCTCTCGCCAGCTGTAAAGCAGTGGACAGCCGTTCTTTGAAATTCATCACATACTCCAGCAGGTTGACGTCATCTTCCTCCGACAGCCAGCATTCCTTGAGTAGCTTAAGGGGTCCTCTTACTTCATGGCCAAACAGTAGTTCAAAAGGTGAGAAGCCCAGTGATTCATTTGGAGATTCTCTTGCAGCAAACACAACGAATGGAAGACCTTTATCCCAGTCTTTCTGATGTTCCAAACAGTATTTCTTGAGCATCGATTTGAGTGTTTGATGATATCTCTCCAACGCTCCTTGGGTCTGGGGATGGTAAGCTGAAGACGTGATCTGGGTGATGCCCAACTCTTTCAGAGACTGTTTGAAAACGTTTGACATGAAATTACTTCCCCGGTCTGACTGTACCTCCTTGGGCAGACCAAACTTTGTGAAGAACCCTAGCATTTCCTTAACCACGTTCTTTGCTGAGATATTTCTAAGTGGAATGGCTTCAGGATAACGAGTAGCCATATCAATCATGGTCAACACATAAGAAAATCCTGAAGAAGTCTTAGGAAGAGGGCCCACAATATCCACCAACACACGGGTGAAAGGCGCCTCAAAAGGGGGAATGGGAACTAGAGGTGCAACCTTTTCGGTCTGATTACACTTCCCCACAACTTGACAGGTGTGACAAGACTTACAATACCAGGAAACATCCCTGAAGATACCTGGCCAGTAGAAGTGTTTCAAAATGCGTGCCACAGTCTTCCTCACTCCAAGGTGTCCTGCCAAACTGGAATCATGAGCCACTCTAATGATATCCTGCCTGCAAACACGAGGGATGACAACTTGATGTACAACCTCCCATTCACAGTCGGCTGATGCTGTTGGGGGTCTCCACTTCCTCATAAGTACTCCTGACTTTACATAATAACAAGTAGAAGCACCAGCTGACTCTTCCTCACTGCAAGCAGAGTTAGCTAGACCTTTCAACTCGGGGTCAGCAACCTGCAACTCAACCAACTCTTGACGAGACAAATTATCAACACTACGGGGTACTGCCTCATCTGGTGAGTGGTCCAAATTAGCAAGAAAAGTGTCAGCTAGGATAACATCATCATCATCATTATCCTCTAAATCACCAGTAACTTTAGACTTAGCCCTAGTGACAGCACATGCAGGGAACACATCAGGGACATCACAATCCCGGGACGCAGCCACTGGCTCACTAGACAACTGAGGAGCTGGACACACTTGACTTCCACCAATATCATTTCCAAGTAAGAAAGTTACACCTGACATTGGGAGTGTCTCAACCAACCCAACCATAACGGAACCATTAACAAAACCAGACTCTAAATTCACTCTGCACAGAGGAACAGAGAAGTAATTATTCCCTACACCTTGTAAGATTACAGTTTCATCAGAGGAATTAAAATTAGAGCCTAGAACACTGGTCAGCATAAGGGATTGGCAAGCACCTGTATCACGATATATTTTAACTGATTTCCTGTCATTACTGTCCAGAGGACTGACAAAACCATCAGACAGGAAATTAGCACATGAACTCTTGAGAGTGTCACCCACGTTACTGCTCAAAAGAGGAGCTCCATCATGAGAATTTAAGTTACCCCTCAAAGCAGGTTCAGTTAACTCAGTTAAAGAATTCTGGGAACTCTCAAGAGTGGACACTAGACCAATTGACTGAATATTTAAAGACTCCTTTTTGTTCACATCACGCTGTCTCCTGAAACATCTCTCCGTAGTATGACCAAGCTTACTACAATAAGTACATTTAGTTTTCTGAAATCTAGAGGTGAAGCTGGTATTTACTTCCTGAGAAACATCATCCTTATTCTCTTTCCTGTTACCTGTACTCTGAGTAGAGGCAACGTACTTACTCTCAGATTTCCCTTTTTCTCTAGAATATCTCTTGTGAGTGAGAACATACTCATCAGCTAAAACTGCAGCATCAGACAAATTATCTATTCTTTTCTCATCAAGATATAGGCGTACATCTTTACTAATACACCTTTTGAAGTCCTCCAGCAAAATCATCTGCTTAAATTTGTCAAAATCAGAATCCACATTCTTAGAATTTAACCACTGCTCCAACAAATCTTCTTTGATTTTTGCATACTCAACATGGGATTGCTTATCTTGCTTGTAAGTTGTCCTAAATTTTACTCTATAAGCTTCAGGAACAAGCTCATAGGCCTTAAGAATCAAGCTCTTAACTACATCATAATTATCAGATTGATCCTGAGGCAAAGATGCATAAGTTACTTGAGCTTTACCGGTGAGAACAGTTTGAAGGAGTACTGGCCAATACTCCTTAGGCCAATTAAAACCTGTAGCTACCCTCTCAAACAACTGAAAATACTTTGTTAAATCAGATTCATTAAAAGGAGGGACAAGTTTAACATTTTTAGCCACATCAAAATCATCAGAGCTAGATGATCCAGTTCCACCTTGTTTCATGCGATACTCATGGTCTGCCTGAATCCTAGCAATTTCAACTTGTGCCTCAGCCTCCCTAGCACGGGCCTCCTGCAGGGCTAGCTGTAACTTAGCTAATTCAATCTGCGTTTGCTCATTTGGAGGAGTTACATTAAACAAGCTTTCATTAATAATGGCAACAATTTGATCTTTAGACTGATGAGAGCGAACAACAAATCCCAATTGTTGAGCAACAATCTTAAGTTCATTCTTTGTTCTGTTTTCTATATCACACACTGTTTGCACATTTGACAAAAAATCTTTGGCTTCATCAAGTGTAGAAATAGTAGCCATCATGAATATATCACAGTCACAAAATATCAAACAATATCCTTATGATAATATCCTGAATATCCTGATATGAGGTCGCCAAATTTATGTTACGGAACAGAGAAAGATAACGTACACTTTAAGTGAGAATGCTAAAAATCACTACTGTCCCGTAAAGTTCCAGGTTCAAAACAAAAGAGTTAGGTAAAATTACAAGTTAAAGTTTAATGCTCAAACTAACAACAAAACATTCAGGACTCATAAGGATAATGTAATGGCAAAAACAGGTTAAATATATGGTTAACTGCAATAGCCTCTATTAACACGAAATTAGCAAGAATAAATTTATCTAAGTCAGCCCTGATAAAATGAGATACCAGATAATACTCAGTGAATGCCAGATAAATAATTACAGATACAAACTATTATCAAAAATGACTGACATAAAGAACCCCACACGAATTACAAAAACTTCACTAGGCCTACAAATTAAACTTATGCTATACAGTACAAGAAAAATGCAACAACAGTTATACTCAAATTACACACAGCTGCTAGATGGTTGGAGATTTCTTGAGCACTCACAATAATAATATCTGTACAGGGGAGGACAGAGATGTGAACAAAATGAGGAGCAGATCTAAGTGGCAAAGATGCAGAGACTGAGCTCATTATATAGGGGCTGGCAGAGCTTGATACAACTTGTAAGAGGGACGCGCAAATGAAGCCATGGGGACAGAGAGCTGAAAATCCCGCAAAGTATAACAGAGAGAACGACTTACTCTACTATAACGGTAGAAGGGGGGGACTGAGGCAGAACACGCTCGTGATCAAACATGCAGCATACTGTGCGTTAAAATTACACAAAGGATGATGAAATCATAGGCTATGTAACAATATATATATATATATATATATATATATATATATATATATATATATATATATTAAAAAACAGAACAGAGGAAGGAAAAACAAATGAAAAAAAAATAATCCATGCACCAGATTACTGGTGTCCGCTGTTCATAAAATATCTGTAACAGTTAGACTTGAACAGCAGTAGGTTGAAGTCTGGAGGGAAACAACTCTGGGGAAGTGAGTTCCAGTGAGATGCAGTTTGGGGAATGAAAGAATTCTGATAGGCAGAAGTTCTGCAGTATGGCTGAGTGACATTCCAGTCATGAGCGCTGCCAGCTGCCCGTGTAGCACGAGGGAAGGCATGGAAAGGTGGCACCATGGACGCAACTTCGTCTGAGCATTTGCTGCACAAATATCTGTAAAATAAGGCAAGGGAGGCAACATTCCTTCTTACTTGTATGGGAGGTAGTTTATTAGCAATAGCAGGGTTATTAAAAATTCTAACAGCTTTGCTCTGAATTCCGTCCACTTGTTTTAATGCAACCTCTCCACATCTGCTCCACAAGGGTGAGCAATATTCAAGCTGAGAGTGCACATGACTCTTATAAATTATAACTAACTGCTCGTCAGTGAAGAAGTTACGGACTCTGTACAATAATCCAAGTTTCTTTGAGGCAGTTTTAGCAAGTGATCTGACATGAGAGGTCCAGCTGAGGGCATTGTTAAGCGAGACGCCGAGAATTTCAATACTTTTGGAAATGGGAATATATGTAGCACTGAAGGTAATATACGATTCTGGCAATACCTGCCTATTAGTAAATTGTATATATTTAGTTTTACTAGCATTAAATGAGACAAGGTTGTTTTGTCCCCATTCACTGATTGTGGATAAGTCTTGATTTAAAGAGATGGCTGTACTGTGGTGAGAGTTAGAGATATCGGACTTTGCAAATGGATGTCTGAGTGTGAATGAACTATGAAGTATTGAGTTATCTGCATATGAATGGAAGGGACTGTGAGTGACAGATAAGAGATCATTAATATGAACGAGGAACAGGGTTGGCGCCAGAACTGATCCCTGCGGCACACCGGCGTTAATTGAGTGGAAAGTGGAAAATACATCATCTACTTTTACTCTTATTTTTCTATTGCTGAGATATGAGGAAATCAAAGGAACAAAAGAGTTTAGTCCATAGCAAGGGAGTTTGGACAACAGGGAACGGTGCCACACACTGTCGAAAGCTTTAGAAATATCAAGGGCTACTGCATGAGTTTCACCATGTAGGTCAACTGACTGATGGATGGTATGAGTTAGGAGACTGAGTATGTCAATGGTGGATCTTTCTTGGCGAAAACCATATTGTCTATCACTAATAAAGTTGTTCGATTCAAGATGTTTAACTATGTATTTATTGATTACAGTTTCAAAAACCTTACCAAAAGAAGATGTGGCAGCTATTGGTCTGTAATCAGAGGGGTCAGAGGAACTTCCATTCTTTGGAATTGGGTGGATATTGGCTTCATTCCACAAATTAGGGAATGAAGAAGTACGTATGCATAATAATTTTGCAAGAACAAAGGCAAGTTCTGGGGAACACTTTTTCAAAACAATTGGCGGGATTCCATCTGGGCCTGGAGCTTTGTTGGTAGGTAAATTGTCTAGGATGGATTTCACGTACCTTGTCTGTATCTTAAGAGGAACAACGTCGGGAGAGGCAAGTTCTAGTGCTGCGACATTCTGGCTGGGTTCCTCTAGGGTAGAATTTCTGGCAAATGTACTGGCAAAGATATCTGCTTTCTCACGTGGGTCATTTGTAATGTTGTCATCTGGAGATTTTAGTGGGGGAATGGATGATGACTTGTTAAAGTTATTATTGAAAGAATTGAGAGTTGACCAGAATATTCTATTGTCATTAGGGTTGTTAAGTAGTTTTGATGCTTGGTTTTGAAGAAAGTATGATTTAGCAAGATCTGTTACGGTTTTTGCATGGTTTCTAGAAATTTTAAACTGAGAGAGTGATTCAGATGTTTTTGATTTCAAGTAATAGTTATATGCTGAAGACTTTTGGGCTGTTGTTCTGGCACAGTTGCTATCAAACCATTTTGGAGAGTTCGATCTTTTAGTGAATTGTTCACTTGGTATGAATAAATCCATACCGGCTAGTATTAAATCGCAAATGTGGGACTGGGTAGAATTGACATCACTAGAGAAGAAAGACTGCCATGGAATGTCAGCAAGATAATTTCTAAATTCATCCCAGTTTGCCCTATCAAAGTGCCAGAAGCACATGGGGGGCTAAGTAATGAGGCTTTGATGAGATTGTGGTCAGAGGATCCAAGTGGAGACAATACCTCTATCCTGCACTGATCTGGATTATTTGTCAGGAACAGGTCCAAAAGATGGGCATTATGGTCAGGATTATCTGGTATTCTGGTTGGTTGCTTTACCAGTTGCGTGAGATTAAACGATTCTACAAACAGCTCGCACTCTAGACCAGCATCGTCAGTCTTGGCACAGTGCAATAACCATTCAACATTATGTATGTTAAAATCTCCCAAGATGGTAATTTCGGTGTTAAGGGCAAGATTATGGTTACTCAACTGTGTGGAAATGGAATCAAATACACTGGGTTCAGAAGAAGCATTGGGGGAGCGATAAACTACACAGATATATTTGGTGATATTTTGATAGTTTAGTTTATACAGCGAGTAATCAAAACTGCGTGAAGTGAAGTTTAAAATGGTGTCAACTGCATATTGGGATTTGATATAACAACAGGTGCCACCCTTATTACGGAAGTTTGTGAGGAGATTGTAACCAGGAAAACAATATGGGGATATTTCAGTAGACGGTGAGATTCGTGGTTCTGTGAGGAATAAGGCCAGAGGGGATATGGAGTGTAGGATAAAATGGACTGAATTTAAGTTGGTATTAAGCCCACGGATGTTGGTGAAGAATAAGGCGGCATTTTCACTTCTCCACTGACGAGCATGGCCTGAAATCGCACTATATATATATATATATATATATATATATATATATATATATATATATATATATATATATATATAAAATATGCAAGAAAGAAGGAACCAAAGGCCAGAACAACAGAAAGCCAAGTTCAAGATACGTTCATTTCGAGATGCCTGAACATACTGCGTTTGAATGACTGGAGATCATAATCAGTACTGAACACAAACAGAAGGAGACAGTTCCAGAGTTGACCTGTTGCATACATAAAGGACTGGGAGTAACGGGACCGACAATAAGAACCCACCACAATCCTTCTTGTGATGGGGCTAAGAACAACCTTCAGTCTGTCCCCTTCAGCCAACTAAGCTCTATACAGTTACTTTTTGCTGGCTTTAACTTATTATATCCAGCTTTGGAGAAACATTACAACAGTAACGCCTCCAGTACGGGAGACGTCCCATAAGCTGAATATAATCATTTGGTTGCAACAATACCAAAACAAAACAAACACTGTACTGAAGGGGCTGCGGGATAATATTTCTAACCACTGCACTACATGGTGTCTTCCCTTAATTGAAGAGAAATCGTTTTGCTGTAACAATGATATAATACAAGAGACGCAATCGTACTCCGCTGGTCAAAAACAGAAATTTCAGATATGCTGAGACTAATGTTTATACGTAATTCCAGCTTAAAGTTGCTTGCCTCAGTCCCCGGGCTCTGGTCGTCATCAAGATTTCTAAGATTCTGGGACTAGACTTAAACATTTTGGTCTTGCTCTTTTTAATCAGGAACTGGGTCGGTTACGTGCACAATTGCTTGGCATTAATGAAATACTGTTGGAATTTATCACTGTAGCCGTGTCGAACTGGGGTGCTGGAATTATTTCTCTTTACTAGGACCTCGGAAGGAGTACAGGGAAAGGGTTAGGAAAATATGGACAGAATTACAGTAGCAGTAACAGAAGTACCGTAATATATGTACGGAAGGAGAAGCACCACATGGCATCGCAAAAAAAATGAACAGAAACTGAAAGCAACAGAGGCACGGCAAAACACAGAAACAAAAATAGCATAGACACAGAAGCATCGTGAAAGGACGAATCATATACTGACGAACACAACATCAGCATACAACCAGAAACACACCAAAAGATGCTCAACAGTAACGTATACAAACACAAGCACTGCACCAGAAGCACATTAGTTAACACTCGGACCAAGAGATGCACCAAAACAAAGAAACAAGGGAAAAGAATAACACTGCGAGATGCACTTCACATTAGAGTCAACTAAGCATTGCATGGGAGGCGCGGCAGCAAAAACCCGCACACAAAATCACAGCAACAGCACACAGACACAGGCAGCACACAGACTCAAGCACAGGGACAAGTGGGTCATTTAGTGTGTTTTACCGTGGCTGGGAGCAACCATAAGCTTGCTAACAGATTGCCAAGCACATTACATTACATTACCCAGCACTAGCGTGCTACGGTATTACATTGCACAGAATTATCTCGTAATATAGAGTATTGGCCAGTGTTGAACTTTAGCGTGCAGAAATTCACAGTACATCCCGTAGTCCAAACATTACCTTGACACCACAGCGTTTGGCTACCTGGGGTCATACTACATGCTGCTACACACAATATCACACTGACACTTTAACAATGACCACCACATTATACCACACATTCAAACTTCACCACACCACACTATCATAGTACACCACACCAACCCACATCATGACACTATACCACTGCATTATCTGGAACAATACCACAAACTACACTACAAACTACACGACCATTATCGTTACCTGACACCAAGCACAAACTACCCTACCCAACAAGACCAAACGGACTTGATTTTCTCCCACAGTATAATACCACAACACTACATCAATACACCATGGACATCAAAACACGATCACACTACTTATCAGCTTATAACATCCCACACCACCACAGCACACACCACCATTCCAGCACGCCAATCACAACGCCTCACTGCCTTGTATTGTGAAATAATTTATTGTAACGTTGCATGGACCTGCGGTGGCTCCAATGTTACCCTACTAATCCCGACATGTTGACTGAAAACGACATTTCTATATTATTCTTGCGGCTGTCACACAACTTTATTCACCCTAGGGAAGTCGCCATGTACTGAAGGAGTTAATGAGTTTTGAAAAGGTTTGTTCTCCTGAAATAAGTACCACTATGCTTTAGATAGAAAGAATTAACTAAACCAAAGTAAAATGTCATGTTATTGAAAGTATTGATATACTTGCAGATATTTAGAGCAGCAACCACCTATAATTACAGATAGTATGATAAACGGTATGCAGTGCGAGAACATAAGCCTCTTAGGCGATTTACTCGTTTAATTCTATAATGCAACTGAATTACTACATAACCACAGGCATAGAGGAAAGTCCTGTGCACACAACAACAGCCTGGTAAGCGACAGGATGCAATAATGGCCTTAATTCTATCAGCTCATGCAACTGTAAATAATAAACTGATAAGGACGATGATATGACCCCAAAGCCTGTATTCCAGTCAGTATTGACAGCCTTCTAATTCCTCTTCCTTTGGACTTTATTACTGGATATCTCTCGCAAATATTATCTTTTATTCTAATTTTGCTAACCATGTCGATATTAACTTCTGACAAAACGACGCCCTTTATTTCTCTTATATTCTTGCTAACACAGATGATTCCAAGAAACCCTTCTCGTGCTGAGGGTGTTAATGAAGTGTGTATCTATCTGCTCCAGTGTGAAGTATCTCCCAGTCGTAGCAACACTGCCTGGCGGTACAACAACAAGTATAAAAAGGTGTCAGAACGTGTGCAAAGCCCACCAGACTACTATACGGCCCCCAGTGACCACCACAGCCTTACTGGAGATCATAGGAAGCAGGAAATACAAAGGGAGACAGTTCCAGAGTTGACCTGTTGTGTAAATGAAGGACTGAGAGTAACGGTTAACTCTTGCATTAGAGAGTTGGACAGAAAAGGGATGAGAATTTGCTGCTAGACGGGTGCTACGCGCCTGTCGTAGAGGTGGAGGAATGCATGCAGAGAGTTCAGAGGAGCAGTGACCACTGAAGTAGCGATAGAAAAAGAGATAAAGATGCAACAGTATGGCGAAGAGACAGAGTTTGAAGGGAGTCAGTAAGAGGAGGAGAGTTAATGAGACGAAAAGCCTTTGACTCCACCCTATTGAGAAGAGCTGTATGTGGGGAGCCCCCCCACACATGAGAGTTGTACTACACACTGGGGCGGATAAAACCCCTGTATAGAGTCAATAATTGTGCAGAGGTAAAGAAGGAACGGAGTTCCTCAATTACGGCTATGGTAACTACTAGTGATTTGGTTCTACGATCATCAATCACTATTACAGAACCACAAACTCAGTAACTATTTCCACATCCCTCATTTGCGTATCTCATCAACCATTTCTTGTACGGAACCACAAACACGGCCATCATTCCCACCAGTAATGTATATCCCTCAATTACGGCCATGGTCGTTAATACTGTATACACTATTTGACTGACCTGTGCAGCTGAGATGTAAGGGGCGAATAGGGTGTTTGATTCGCGGCTACTGATTGGCCGCCGACGATGTAAATCTACAGCTCTTCATATTTTAACATATATTTATATTTATGAATTGCCTACAATATAAGCAGTCATTTTAAATATGGAATAATTTCCGAAGCTAAAGAGGTCAAAAATAGTTTTAAAAGTTTACTGCTACCGAAGAAAATTAATGTTGATTATAAAGTTTTATAAAACGATGAGTGACGTTTGACGTTAATTATCCACCAAGTGTACACCTACGTCCGCATGTTGCACTATAATATCTAACTACGGTGTACACCCTACTCCCGCACGTTGCACTACAATATATGCCTGCATTTACTTCAATGACATCATCGGCGGCCAGTCAGCAGCTGTGAATCAGTAAAGGCCCTCTCCCACTTCGGCGTAAATAGGCACGATGAAGCCACGATGAAAATCGTGGCCGAAGTCGGTGATGTGTCGACGATTCTGACCAAGAATCGTGGTGTCAGCGTAATATCGGCGACACCAGTACAACAAAACGCCGAAACCTCGGCGGAGTATACGATATAACTGGCGACTAGTAGCCGACACATCGCCGATATGTCGGCGTAATGCACAAGCATTATTCTAAATTCAAATTTTAACGGTTTTTTTATGGCGACTCAACGGCGATAAAGTACAACGGCGGCGTGCTGTCGACGATGTATCGTCGATGTGTCGGCGAATGCATCGCACGCACCTCGCAGACAAAACGCCGAGGCCATCGCAGGTGCCTCGCCGTCATCGGCGTATTTAAGGCGATTAATCGACGGTTCATCCGCGAAATGTCGGCGATATATCACCGACATTCATAAGATGAAATATTACTGTCGCACAACTCGGTACATATCGTACGGTTTACGTAGGCTATGTCGTATTAACCTCACCGATGCATCGCCGATACATTGCCGACGCTTCGCCGTATGACCGTATGGCATCTCAACGTTTTTTTTCACCGCTGACGCCTCGCCGATGTCGGCGATCATACGTGGTTTATACGCCGGGTAATCGCCGACGTCGCCGAAGCGTCGCCTTGTTGTTTACGACTAATCTGCGAAATTTTACAAAACCGTGGAGGGCCACGACGTTTTCATGCAGCATGAAAACGTCGTGGTCCCCCACGACAAATTTTCACCTCGTGCGACGTATCGGCGCCATGCCACGAATGGCCAAGATTTTGATCACGAATACCCACGATTAGGGATTTTTGACACATCGTGACTTTATCTTCCACACTTTCGCCGAAGTGGGAGAGGGCCTTTACACCCTACTTGCCGCATACAGAACAGGTGCACAGGTCAATCAAACAGACTATAGTGGTCTGGTTCTTATATATCGCCAGTAACCAATTTTGCTGCCAACAAAAACCCTTATGCTAAAATCTTGCACCCAAATGTGGGAATATTAGGTAACCGAGACACAGGGAGGAGAGGAGGAGCAGGGGGAACAGGAGTGAAGGAAACGAAAGGGGAGGGAGGGAGACGGAAGCATGACTAGGAAGAGGGAGAAGGAAAGGAGAGAGGACGAGCAAGAACAAGGAGGAAAGCTATCAGGGCAGTGTTACAAGAGGAGGACAAAGACTGAGGGGGCGGGGGCAGAAGCGGCAAGAGGAGTTTCACAACATCCATCACTGCAAATTGCTCCTCCTCCCTCCCTCAACTCCTTGCACACAACTTTTCTTCACCTTTATCACCCTGATCCACTTTCCCTTCCCCATCTCTCTCTCTCTCTCTCTCTCTCTCTCACACACACACACACACGCACACACACACACACACACACACACACGCACACACACACACACACACACACACACACACACACCTCCAGGTCTTTACAAACACTAACTTTTACGTAACTGTAGGTCCACACTATTGCGTTAAAGGTGCCCCAGATTAAGACAAAACACACACACCAAAGACTTCCACCCTTCACAGAGTGCTTTCTGAGGTTATATTGAGTAGTTTGTTATACATATGTTTTTCACTGGGAATCGAGCGAAAAACACGAGAAACTGATAAATCTTATATCGTACTGGTATTTTTTATGGCACGGTCGTATCTGGCACTTTCTAAGAGAACTCTGCTGAACAATGGTATACCTATTGGTACAACTATCAGACTAACCTCAAAACACTCGCATTAACTTAGGGAAAAGCAGAAATGGTTTAATAAAAGAATCTTCAGAAATTTTTCCTCAGTTATGGAACCCCTAGGAATTTGTAGGAGAGAAATTCAGGCTACCAACACATGGTTTTGTTCCTTAAAGATAACTACTAAGCTTGGAAGGTAAAACAAGTGTAATCTCGTGGGGAACTACGCTAAACAAAGTTAAATGGACACTATAACGCGGGTAATGCTGGCTGGTGGGCACGTATTCCCAGGTTCACTGCTGTATGCAATGTTAAACTAGCTTAAAGTGTAAGTTCTGAGCTAAAGGGAATTAGCGACAGGCGGGACTCTCTCTCTCAGAAGTTCCAGCCGCAATACAAAACAATCCGTCTATGGTCAAATGCTTTAATCCGGGACGGGGTTCCCATAACGAATCGCCTCCATGTCACCCTAGTCTCCCCCATCTGGCTGCCCTCTCTCCAACTCACACACCCTCTCTCATATGTTTTTCCAATAATCGCTCCATCTCATCCTCGGTCTCTCGTTTCCTCTCCACTCTCCCTTCACCTCACTCACACACACTCTCCTAGTCAGTCTCTCATTCTTCACTCACAAACACTCGTCTCGATCTTTCCCTCACTTCACATCACCACCATTACAAGAGGCACGAGAGGGGGTTAGAAGGAGGACTGGAGGAGGGGAAGGAGAGGAAGAGACGGGGAGGAAGAAGAGGAAAGGAGAGACACTGGGAAGGAGAGGAGGAGGAGGCATTGGGGAGGGAGGCAACAACTGAGAAGGGAGGTGATGGAGAAGGAAAGACTAGGAGGAGGAGCAGAGAAGAAGAGATATAGGACAGCTAAAGGGGGAGGAAGAGGAACTGGGGAGGGAAGCGGTAACGGAGAAGGAAGGGGATGGAGAGGGAGAGACTGGAAGGAGGCCGGGGAAGAGAAACTCGGAAAAGAGATAGGAAAACAAGTATGGGAAATCTGGGAGAGTGGGACAGAAGAGCAAAATGGGATGGAAAGAAGAAAGAGTACAAAGAGAGAAAAATGGAGATGAAAGAGAATCAATAATGTGGAGATGAAAGATAAACTTAGAATATGAAGCAGGGAAAATGAAAGAAAGGTGGAAAATTAGTGAGAGAGAGAGAGAGAGAGAGAGAGAGAAGGTAAAGGGAGGGTGAGGGTCAGAACGGAGCAAGAGACAGGGAAGGAAACAGGGAAAAAGGAAAATGACCGGGAAGAGGGAGCCGAGGCGAAGCAACAGTGAGGTAAAAGGGAGACAAACTCCACAAAGGAAAAACCAGGAAGTAAGTTAGAGCAGTTGTTGGCCCAGGTTCACGTGAAAGGTAAACCCGGTGGACTTCAGGCTGCAGTAGCCCTTAATTCCACGACAGTCCAACATCCCCTTTTCCGGGGATAGGGATGGAGCTGAGGGACGTTTGTATAACTGGACAGCAGCATTGGCCAGGTATATCGGTGCCACCACATGAAGGCGTCCCTCTCCATCACCCATGGAAGAGAAAGAGACGATAACAACACAACACAACACAACATAAACACCCCATACATATCCCTAGCTACACAATGACCCTTCACTACCATGACCTATTTTCAGTGATCCTAGGTCACCACCGCACGATTTTATTTCACAGGAAAGATGTCATGTGATGAAAGGGTCAATGAAGGCTGTATCTAAAACGTTCAGTTCAATAAAGTCTGCCTTAAGTTGCATAAAATGGTGTGGCGGAAACAAGGATATATATATACACTACAGGGGTTAACATGAGGTCACCATACTGAAGGGGTTCAACGGGTACAACAGGTGGATCAAAACACTGGCGCTGGTATTCGTGTGATGCCAGCAGCGGGCCACACACACAAACACCTCCACAGCGTCCCAGTCCCTCACAAAACATTCACATTAAACTCTACAAGGTTGAAGGTGGAGGAGGAAATGTAAACGTACAGTATATGTCGCTGCTATGATCGAGATAAGAGGATGGAGGCTCCCAAGGTTAAAATTACGGATTAAAAATAATGGCAATTAAATTGCAAACTAACTGGCGTGGTTGTATTAAGTATAAATGTCATGCTCTCGGGAATACAGTACAGCTGCCCCCACTGATGTCAGGCGCCGTGACCAACCTTTCCACAACATACAAACCTACTGGACCGCATTCCGCTTGGTGCTGTACACTACGTAGCACCGCTTACTGACTAGTTTCCTTCTCCCTGTACTTAGCACATTAATATTCTCTTGTGTGATACATGGGTGATGGATATCTATACTGAAAAATTGTAAATAACTTAAAACAGGATAATAAAGCGTAATATGCAAAATAAATCACTAAGGTGATATTTAACCTCCTTACCTAAATATGGCGCCGAATTCTTTCTGACACAGGACACTTCGTAACACTTTATCCCTAGCAATTTCTTAAGCATAATTATTATGCTTTACATTCTCTTATTCCTTGTTTTTATCTATAATGTACATTATATTGTGCATCTGTAACACAACATGACTGACTGACTCACGAAATCACTATTATCATTCCCCACTCTAACCTACACAACTGTCACTTTACAATCCAGGTTCCTATCTCTGTTACAGGTAAAACGAAACATGGTTTTAAAAATCTTATTAAAAGTATAACATCAAACGAATAGCTGAGAAAAAGTTATAATAAGAATAACAAAACTAGCACAATGGTCTGGTTCTTATATATCGCCATGGCGTGACCAATTTTGCAGCCACCAAACACCCTTATGCTAACATCTCGCACCCAAATGAGGCCATATTGGGCAACGGGGAGACAAGGAGGAGTAGAGGAGCAAGGGGAGAAGTGGAGGAAACGAGAAGGGAGGGAGGGAGAGGGAAGCTTGAGGGGAAACGAGGGAGGAGTATGGGAAAAAAAAAAAAAAAAAACAGGAGAGCTAAAATTAGAATAATAAAGGAGAAGGACAAGGAGGCAGGCGGGGAAAGGGTAAAAGTCACAGGAGGGAGAAAGGAAAAAAGGAGGTAGGATGGAGGGAAGGAAGGGTGAAGGGAAGGGAAAACAGAAAGAAACGAAGGAAAAAAGGAGGTAGGATGGAGAGAAGGAAGGATGGAGGGAAGGGTAAACAGAAAGAAACGAAGGAAGAAAGGATGGCAGGATGGAAGGAAAAGGAAAGAAAGGAAAGGAAAGGGAAGGGAAAAAAGAAAGAAAGAAGGAAGAAAGGAAGGAGGAAAGGATGGAAGGAAGGAAAAGGAAAGACAGGAAGAAGGAGGGAAGGAGAGGGATGGAAAGGAAGAAGGAAGGAGCGAAGAGATAAATGGTAATGGAATGGAAAGGATGAAAGATGATACGTGAAACAGTTTACAGGAGCGAAAGAGGAGAAGAGGGTAGGAAGAAGGAAGAAGTAGAAAAGAGGGGGGGGGGAGGACAAATGAAGGAAACAAAAGTGAATACGAAAACTTGAGTTGAAAGATGCATTGGAGTGAAAGGAGGAAGGGAGGGAGGACCGAAGAAGCAAGGAAGAAAGGGGGGGAGAGGGGAAAAGAGGCAAGGTGGGAAGGAAAGTAGGGAGGGAGAGCTTTATAATAAAGAGAATGAGGAAGGCTGAGATTACGGAAGCAGTAGCATTACAGGAGGAAGACGGGGGACGGGAAGAAGGGGAAGGGAAGGGAAGGGAGAAAGGAGAGCAAAAGGTAAAGAGCACGGGAGGAGGAGGAGAGAAGACTGGATGGAATGAACACAAAACCGAGAGAGAGAGAGAGAGAGAGAGATCCATTCATTCATTCTCGACTGCGGCTGTATACGTTAAGATATAAAATACTTGGATGAGAGAGAAAACTGGGCGTAAGTGGTGCGGGGTGGAGAGAGAAGTATAAACATTAGATTATCTCCTACCGTGGTGGTGACTGTGTGGGAAAGAGGAGGACAGTGGAGAAAGGGGGTTGGAGTGGGGAGTAGGAAAGAGGAGTAAGGGAAGGTTAGGAGAAGACAGAAAGAGGGGGGAGGGGTAGACGAGGAAGGAGGGGTGCAAAGGATTACAAAGGAAAGGAAACAGCAACAGACCTTATGGTCCTTTCAAGGCTGCTTCATACAGAGTAGCCTATGACTACGAGATCTAACTCTACATGCTGAAGGATAACGATAGTAAAGCAAGAAGGCTCCCCCCACTACCAAACCCTCCAGGAAAAAGTGAGAAAAACCACCATGCAGCATGGAAAAACTGACATGGAAATTTTACATGAAAGACTGGAAAGGAAGAGTCACATTCTTTAATACATTATCTATAAGCTACCAGTTTGAACAACCTAAAAGAGAGAGTAATCAAATAAACTAATAGTTACGGCATGACATTATGAACGGGTACGTTGAGTTAATGGGGCGTCTGTACACTTAACGTGGAAACTGTACAGTGCACAGTCTGGATGCTCAGGGGTGGTGCGGCAGCCTTGCCTGGTGCTTTTAAGGTAGGCAGCAGTCAATTAGGCCCCAGCTCCGTTTACTCCACTGAGACAAGGAACTCTCCTAAGTGGGACAAGTACACAAGTTTCTTCCTGAAGCAGCGGCCCCTGGTACATTAAAAAAATCCTGATGGTGGTCATTTGGTAGACAAGGACTCTCAGTGATCCACAGCCCATCACAGGTCGAAAGTAGGAGTAGTGGCCGTTAACTCAGGGCTATCTGTTCAGATCCTAATCTGTGCTTGTATTACTTTATTTGCATTGAGTAAAATGAAAAATCTATAATGACGTGACGCGACGCTATGTATAGGCACGTTAAGTTTATGGAGTGTCTTGTAGACCGAAGTGGACTGCACAATAGGGGGGAGAAGGAGGGGAAGGGATAGTACAAAGGCACGAAGAGGCAGAATGAGGCTGGAGTAGGAATGAAGGAGAGGGGGAGAGGGGAGGAGAAAAAGGAGGGGGAAAGCAGATAGGATAGGGGGAAGGAAAAGATGGAGAGAAGCACGGGAAGAGAGTAGAGGGAGGGTAGGGGGGAAAGAGAGTAAGGAAGGAAAGAAGGAACGGGATGGGAGGAAAGTGAATAGAAAGACAAGGGAGAGGAAGGTGAGAGATGGAAAAGGGATGGGAAGGGTAGATGTGTAAGGGGGAAATGGAAAATGAAAGGGAAGGTATATGGGAAAATCGAAGACAAAAAGAGAGAGAAAGGAAAATAGGGACTTAGAGGGTGATGGAGGGAAGGGGATAAAGGAGGGGAAAGGGGAAGCTGGAGGGAATGGGAGGGAAGGATAAGGTTGGGGAAGAGGACTTTTTTTTTTTTTTAATAATGAGAGGTTGAAAGTGGACAACTATATTAAAGAGAAGAAAAGGTGAGTAATGAGAATCATGAAAAGCTGGGGAGAGGAAAGGGATGAAGAGACAAAGGGAGGGGAGAACGAGGGTGGAGGGTCGGTTGTACTGTGGAGTAAGGACGAGGCTTATGGATGTGGAGGCAAAAATATTATCTTAAAAAGGCGAGGCGGAAAATGAGATTCACGAGAAAGGGAAGGGAAGGGTGAATGAGTGTTGTAGGGGGGCCGAGAGGAAGGGGGGATGGGAGAAAGGGGGAGAGGGTGTGAAAGGATAAGAGAAAGGAGGGGCCAGAGGAAGAAGGAAGTCATATGACGGAAAACAGGTTGCACATATTCGTCTGACGTTAAGACATGAACAGAGAAGAATGACGTCGTGGTACTCACTCCTTCACTACCACACTTCTCTCCTAAGCAGAATATAATCGTCTGGTGGCGGCAGGAATGAATTATACAGACGAAATGATACTAATATTGTTAATCTTTTCAGTACGTCCTAAGTTAAGTATCATTAGAGGATAATAAGAATGATACATGTAAGGCGTCGTCGTCCTGAAGCAAGTAACACAATCTGAATTCTCGCTTAAATTAAATGCAATCGTCTGGAAGTGGGAGGAATATAGTATCAAAGGTCATCATACCGAAGGAATTAACAAACTGATTATAAGCCCTTGAAAACCAGGACCAAGAGACAAAAAAGCACTTGCAATCAATTCCCTGTCGTAATTCAGGTTCTGAATTCCAGCAGGGACAAGAATGTTGTCGAATCTCCTCTGTCTAATGTTATAGGCCTAGCTTCATAAATAAATCTTGGTTGGGGCGAAAATTACTTAAGGTTATAACTGTTTTATGCAGGAAGATCTGGGGGAAAAGCGCAAGATCTTCAATTGTCTAGTTGTTTCTGTAAGAACATATCTAATTTACGACAGCAAATCGATCGTAAATATGTTGGAGAATCCCACCTCAGACTCATTCCTATGCTGAACACAATCGTCTGGCAGCAACAGGAATGAAATAAACAAGATGTCTTCGTACAGGAATATAGACACTTCTTCGAAGTTTCTCTTCTATCTTCTATAATTAATTCCAGCTTCTTCATGTCTTCTATGTGCCGTTCAGAACCTGCCTCTATCCTCTCACCAAAACTGCAAACTATAATTACATCAATCGTCGTCTTCTTCCCTCTGCACAAACTTTCCTGCGCCATGGACATCCACCCCACATCCACCTTATTCATCATCATCATCATCATTATCTTCCATCCCTCTTTTCCCACCCACGGAATGCAAGGAATAAGCACAGCAAAGCTGTGCAGCCCCACTCCACAGCAGGTGACTCCATGAAACCAGGAGGATCATAGAAAAATTCATATAATATCACAGGTAGACCCCCCCCCCTCAAATGATGCCCTACCAGCATAATTAGCCCCAACCCAGTTTCCTATAAAGTGACGCTCGCCGTTTAAGCAAAGATTTCCCTCTAAATCTCCTCCTCCTCCTCTCTCCTGGACTAAGGCTGAGCCTTGCCCACTCTGTGGAGCAGTAAAAACCTGAACTATACTGAAGGAACTGCTGAAAGTCTAATAAATGCAATTGTCCACATTTTTATTCATTCATCACTTCCACCTTACAATTTAATCTCTTCAGCTCGAGGATGACTTATTATATTTTTGCTGCCGAGCACACGATTTGCTGCAGTAAGACACACCTCTTGAAATCACGAGGATAATGAACTTAGATCTAAACACTGCAAAACCGAAATTTCAAGACAGTGACAGTTAATTGAAAGAGAAATCCTTGGGCCCAAAGGGTTAATGATGCCTATATCTAACATTTTCAGAGTCAGAAAGTCTTTCCAGTGATGAATAAAACCTTCTGGATACAGCAAAAATAAATTAAAAAAAAAGGGGGGGGGGGGGCATTTAGGTGAAGTTCCACGTTCTACTTCCTTTTGTTGCACCAAACGCCACATCAGTGTACAATTATTTTTCTTTTTTGCCACTGTGTACTCTTACGATGGTATTCACAGTAATAGCTTCATTAAATGTAAGAAAATCATTCGGGAGCCGAATGCCAATCGCCCGCCAGAATATACTGGTGGCCAAGTCACAAGCGCGGGGGCCGGGTCTCCACGTGGGGGGCCAAGGGGAGGTGACCCTTCGGGAGGGGGCCGGGAGGTGGGGACCCCTTGGGGGGCGGCGCCCCTCCGAGGGGTTGAGGGGCGGCGCCTCTCCGGGGAGGAGGGGGCCGAGTGGTGGGGCCCAAAAGGTGGGGGTCGGGGGGCGGCACCATCCCGGAGGCGCGGATGGGGTCGGGGTTGGAGGCTCGGGGGCGGCATCCCACCCCGGGGGGCCGGAAGATTTAGGCCATATCTAGATACCCTGAAGGTTTCATGCTGATAGCTCAAGCCGTTCATGAGATTTAATGGAAACACACACACACACACACACACACACACACACACACACACAGGGACTGTCAGAAACATTATCGCTCTGCCTTGGTAATGGCGTGCGATAACAACAACAAAAACAACAATAGGGTAGTAACCTGCGAATGAGTCAACCAAGTATGTACTAAGTGAAGTCGGAACTTACATACGTCGACCAGGTGCTATTCAGTGCTAATTACCTGAAACAAAGGATGATGTGTTATTAGACTGCATTATTATATCATACATGAAATTGAGTATTAGTATACAATTGTATCATCAAATTATAACAGACACATTATTGCCACCAGCCACCTCTTTGGAATCCGAACCTGTGCGTGCCCGTACTGACACTCATATCAGTAGGCCATCACCAGGCGTCATGTACAACACACATCTGCTTAATTTTTCCGTGCATCTATAACCCTTCGAGTACCTTATTTTTTTCTTTTAATTCTTGCCGCCTTCTGACATTTTTATTTCGTATAGGGTACGTCTCCTGTAATGAAGGGCTAAACAAGTACAGATACACCAAGTGGATGCGGGACCATATGGGGCTTCGCTAAATTGAGTCACCATATATGCCTTCACTAGACTCAACCACTTTGCCTGTAAAAATCCTTAGGTGTGACTGACTGACTGACCAGGCAGTTTCTAGAGATCCTCCATTTATATGCATGGTGGCTTTATTTTTATTCCCTCCTTCCCCAGCCTCAATAGCATCATATGGTGCGAGTATTAATAATACAGATGTCATTTCATCGTACTTAAGGGGAAAACTTTTGCTTGATTAATGAGTATGGCCTACCTGCTTAATGTACAGTATGTATGTATGTATCTTACTAGCATGAATTTATGTATGTATATAAATGTGCTTGTGTGTTGGAGTCAGTCACTGTTTGGGCTGGGCTAACTTTGAGACTCGTTGCTTTGTGCTCCAGTAGTGCTCTGACAGTGTGCATCATGTCCTTTACACCTTCTTTCTTGGGTTGTATCACTGTCAAATAATTATCCTTTTACCCCATTAAATCCTTCAGTGACAGCAGGTTTAAAACTTAATCTTATTACCGGCAGACATTTAGGTCTATATGCAACTTACGAAAGAGGTACAGTCGGTGTTACGTACTTGACAGGAATCATATTTTCCAGTATACTGATTAGTTCAATCGTATCAACAAAAGTAATATGTCATATCACTACATCATTCTTGGTCATGTTAACAAAGGCTATTTCACTGTGACAAGTTCATCATTTGTTGTCTGGATATTCCAGTGGTATATAAATTGAATGGTTTATACTCACATACATACAGAAACAAACAAATCTACATAATATTTCAAATTTTCCTTCCATTTTTTTTTCAATATACTCGTACAGTACATCGGTACAGACTTCTCATTAAGGATAATTACACATACAAATCCAGAGACGGACAAATTTATAATATATCAAACACCTTCTGTCTGTTTTATACACGGCCACATATTTCAAGATCCTGAGGTGAAAAAAATGCATGGATACAGACACCGGCTGGAGACAGGTTTGGCACGCCACAATTTATTGCCTGGATGTCAGAGAGGCGAACCCCATGCAGATACGTCGATGAAATTTTGTACGCTGGTTAAAAGCAGTTCACAGGTTTATTCAAACATATATTTTTCAAAGGTCATGACAGTGTAGCCCACCTATGCCCCCCATTATCATTAATCTATTTATTTTCATCTATTTTTAAAAAACTTCAGCGACCCGATATACTTCAAGCTGCCCTGCTGGTCAAGAAATCATCGGCATCAAAACAGTGAATAAGGGTGTGGTTTTGTGATCACCTAACCGTGTCAGATAAGGTCAGCAAGGAGAACTGAAATGATTACAGAGACGCTGAGACACGGAGGGATGCAGAAAAATTCAGAATTATAAGTGTATCTGGCTGCTATGAAACAGAGCTGTCTGGCCAAAAATGGTTTTATGTAAGTATGCATGAAAGGCAAAGAGAAAAGAGAAATAGAAACTATGTCAGATCAGACGAGCGGCGAGGGAGACGGCACAGAAGAGAACTGCCAAGCGGATATGAAGCGTCAGCAGCCGAAAGAGGAAAGAGAATGAAAAAAAAAAAGTCAAACGGGAGAGAGAGAGAGAGAGAGAGAGAGAGAGAGAGAGAGAGAGAGAATGATGGTGTGGAGACTAAAAGAGGGTGAGGGACAGGAAAAATAAGATATGATTTTTTTTTCCGAAGATGACCAGACAAAGGAAAAACAAGGTAAAAAAAAAACACACACACCAGATTACAGGTGTCCTCTGTTCAGAAAAGAAAACCTGTAACAGCTGGACTTGAACTGCTGTCGATTTGGGTCCAAAGATATAAATGATGGATGAGAGAGAGAGAGAGAGAGAGAGAGAGAGAGAGAGAGAGAGAGAGAGAGAGAGAGAGAGAATCATTCCACACCTCTAGCAAACATAAATAACACACAAAAATAATTAGGCCCCAGTCATTCTCAGCCACATAACAAACAAGACTCCTACAACCCATTACGCATATTTTGACCATCACACCTCTGGCTGTCAACACCACCACCAGCCTTTATCAACTCATTTAAGACAAGGGCTTTTTTTTTAACATCGGAGTCCCGAGCACGCGCAAATGTGTGTGTGTGTGTGTGTGTGTGTGTGTGTGTGTGTGTGTGTGTGTGTGTGTGTGTGTGTGTGTGTGTGTGTGTGTGTGTGTGTGTGTGTGTGTGTGTGTGAATAAAGTAACTCAGATTTTAACCGCTTTTAACCAAGCTAGGTGGATGGGTGGGGGGAATAGCCCACACACAAACGCAGTGTTTTTCGAGAACAATAAGTCAGACGTCAAGGTCACTGACTAGAATAAACGTTGACCTAGCAAAATTATCTTTCAATAATTAATAATCCAATTTCAACCAAACATACGAAAATAATTGAGGGTATTGTAAAAGTGTTTTCATAACATTCAAGGTCACAAGACAGGGTGAAAGTCCATACTGTGAGTGTTTGTTAACAAAATAACTCAAACAGTTTTCATCTGACTGAAGCTGAACTTGGTAGAAATCTTGAGGGTCGGTCAAGGAGCAAACTTATTGTTTCTGAGAACAAAAGGTCAAAGGTTTTTAACCGATTTACACCAAACTTTGGGAAAGGGTTAATAGTAAGGGATGAGGAAAAGGATTCAGTTTCAAGAACACTACGAGTAAGTCAAAGGTCAAGGTCATACAAGGTCAAACTTTAAACCAAGTGTTTCTAGGTGAACAAAATAACGAAAAAAAAAAAATCTTCTCACGATGAAACTTCATGGATGAGCTGAGTGCGACCAACTGTTCTTCTGAGAGACATGTCAAAGTCCCGCAGCAAAGGTCAACTGATGTATACTAAACGGTATACATGTAATGTTTCAGCCTCAAAATTCGCAAAGAAAAAATGTCTATATTTTCAGGGCGAATTAAAGGGAATCTTCTCTACGAATTTTGGGCATAAATACTTCGTTTTATACTTAGTGAAAAAGAATGGAGAAGGGGGATTTTACTTTTAGTTCCGTTCGTTATCGCATATACATTAAACTTTGGTAAACGAAGACGCCACAAAGGACGCAGTTAGGGGCTGTATAAACCCCCTCCTTGTTTACTTACTAAGTACTAAACAACGCATTTGCGCAGGTAAAATGTTAGACAAGACCCCTTCTATTTCAGCCTGAAAATGTAGAAAAATAGTGTGTGTGTGTGTGTGTGTGTGTGTGTTAAATTTAATAGAAGGGTTCGAGTCAGTTAAAAAAAAAAAAAAAAAAAAAAAATTCTGATACAGAAATGTCAGTCACAGGGAAAGAACAGTCATCAAGGTCACTGGACAGTCAAACTCTTCTTATCTGATCTAAACCAAACATGGTCAAGGAGTTGAGTTAGGAAAGAATTAAGTAATTCGATTTTGAATGTAATCTGTTGAAGGTTAACACAGACAAGGCCAAATATTCAGCCCTCGGACGTTGCACTTTCTAAGTGGTCCTTTTTTTTTTTCTGGCTCTCACAAGACCATTTATTTTAGATATGAAGAGACCGCAGACCCGCAATTCACTCAACAGTGACAAACACAACCACCATACACTAAAGCCCAGATTCAAGTCTCGGTTCTGAACCCATTCCCCGGTTTGAACCTGGATTACAGCATAATCCCAGATCACAGATATTCAGAACAAGGTTTTCAGCCGATGAGGCAGGTAAAGTAAATCCGCGGCTTAAACCGACTCGAGGAGGTGGATTGACTGGAGATCGAGGCTGGCAATATCAACATACTGTAAATACGAAATTATTCTTTCCGTGTTAACATAAATACGGGATTATTCTTTCCGTGTCAACATAATACGAGATGATTCTTTCCGTGTCAATATAAATACGAGATTATTCTTCCCGTGTCAACATAGATACGAGATGATTCTTTCCGTGTCAACATAAATACGAGATGATTCTTTCCGTGTCAACATAAACACGAAATTATTCTTCCCAAACAATTCTACAGACTGAAGAGTTTGTGGAAAAGCGACAAATCGATGATATGAGTAGTAATGTCAAAACAATGAACCATCAAACTTCCTTGTCCTCTCTACGTTGAGAAAACTGTGCCAACCAAACAGTAGCCTATTATTACCAGAACTTACTTTTCTATCATAGAACTGTTAGTTGTCCAAACATTCAGACATTATGCTCTATTCTATATCTAGCGTGCTTTGAAATGCAGTATACCGCAAAAATATGAACTGTTCACCTATAGCTTAGCATGTTTTGAAAATCAATTTAGCTTTTTTTTAGTTTTCTGCTCGGCAACACTGCATTATTACCTCGCTGCGGCCAACTGAGCCCCCCCCCCCACACACAATCCTCAATCGCACCTTGGACAGTTTGTCTGTCTGCCTGCCTCATGCTCTCGTAACTCTGGCCCTAAAGGTACCCTTGGGAGAGGTGGGGTCGTAGCTTCCCCCCCCCCTCCTTGCCATCTCCGCTCCCTTCTCACCTCGCCCGGGGGAGCCACCGCAAGGGGTATCGACCCAGGCCTTTGCCACCTGTCACTCCCTCCCGCACTCACCACCACACGCACTCAACCCCACATTCACCACCTCACGCACTCAACCCCACATTCACCACCTCACGCACTCAACCCGACATTCACCACCTCACGCACTCAACCCAACATTCACCACCTCACGCACTCAACTCGACATTCACCACCTCACGCACTCAACCCGACATTCACCACCACACGCACTCAACCCGACATTCACCACCACACGCAATCAACCCGACATTCACCACCTCACGCACTCAACCCGACATTCACCATCCCCTACAACTCAATCCACAATCACCATCTCACGCACTCAGTCCCACAATCACCACTCGCACGCAACCTTGCACTCATTGCCACCACTCATCAATATTATGTACTTCATTACCTCCAAGCATCACCATGCATCAATATGTACTTCATTACCTCCACGCATCACCATGCACTTCATCACCATGCATCAATATGTACTTCATTACCTCCACGCATCACCATGCACTTCATCACCATGCATCACCATGCACTTCATCATCGCCACGCATCACCATGCACTTCATCACCACCACGCACTTTACCGTGACTAATCACCACGCACTTCATCACCACCACACAACACCATGCAGTTCATCACCAAATATCACAACGCACTTCATCACCACATATCACCATGCACTTTACCGTGACTAATCACCACGCACTTTACCACGCACTTCATCATCACAAGGCATCACCACGCACTTCATCACCACAACGCATCACCATGCACTTCATCACCACAACGCATCACCACGCACTTCATCACCACAACGCATCACCACGCACTTCATCGCCATCACGCATAACCACGTACTTCATCATCATCATGCATCACCAGGCACTTCATCACCGTCACGCATCACCACGCACTTCATCATCACGCATCACCACGCACTTCATCATCACGCACCACCACGCACTTCATCATCACGCACCACCACGCACTTCATCACCATCACGCATCACCACGCACCTCATCATCACAAAGCATTTCATTGCCATCACGTATCACCACGCACTTCATCACCAACACGCATCACCAAGCACTTCATCACCATTACGCATCGCCACGCACTTCATCACCATCACGCATCACCACGCACCTCATCATCACCAGGCACTTCATCACCATCACGCATCACCAGGCACTTCATCATCATCAAGCATCACCACGCACCTCATCACCACCACGCATCACCAGGCAATTCATCACCACGCACTCATCACCACCACGCATCACAAGGCATTTCATCACCACGCACTCATCACCACCACGCATCACCAGGCAATTCATCACCACCACGCATCACCAGGCAATTCATCACAACGCACTCATCACCACCACGCATCACCAGGCAATTCAGACACTACGCACTTCATCACGATATTCATCATCACGCACTTCATCACCAACAAGTGACACCATGCACTTCATCACCACAACGCAATCTCAACTCTCCCCACACGCACTCTTATACTGATACGTATACCTACTGGCTCACTCATGTAAACCACATCTGGTCTCACTCCCACAAATCACTCATTCCCTAACTTAATTCACTCGCTCTCAATCAGTCTCTCAAAATCATAATACACTCAATCTCACTCACTCAATTCACTCACTCAGGTTGACTTCACTGGTTTAATCCACCCACTCACACTTACCCATTCCCCAACATACATGCTACCTCCCCCCCCCCTCTCTCTCTCTCTCGTCTTTTTAGCTCTTGTCTCTCAAAAAATGTTTCATCATGCAAGGGTTATTATCCCTTTTTTACTGGTTCCCCTCTTTCACTCAGAATTTTACTCCCCCCTTCCCTTTCTCTTTGGCGTCACTCATGCCGTCACCCTATCATTACCACCTCCCTCTGGTTACTCACCTCAGATATGGAATACCACTGATTTGAGTTTGTTCCCCATTTAACTTTTTTTTTATTATTATTTTTCTGGTTATGGTACTATCGACTATATTTCTTTTTCACGATGTTTGATGTTTTTATTATGACGTTTAAAATATTGATCTGGTTACTCCAAGATTATTGTATTTTCAATGTTAGAAAGGACCTATTACTTTAATGGCGGTAAGAATTTCCACTCCTGCAACACTTCTGATATACGTATGGGTGAAGGAATTCAAGACAGTTCCCATCACACGACGCAATAGCGAACAGGGCAAGATATGTGACCACGGTAATATTTATCAGTTTAAAAGCCAGTCAGTACAGAATAATACAGTTATTTTTGTACTCGTCCTTTCTGCCACGAGATGTTCGTCCGTGAATTGCAAGGGTCGTCTGCATCACAAAGCACAATGGTGGCCACACTGGCAGCACGATGATAATACTCCTCCACTACGTAGGCGGAAAATTTGAATAAATCATGAGTAACGAATGGATTTACACCCGCCTGCATATCACAGTGGCAGGAAGTGACTGACACGACTATTTGGACTTCAACCTCACCATGGTAAATTGCACAACGAACTGTAAATGGATATTAAGTTTTGGGTGGCGCCTGCGGGGTCTGGAAGGCTCTGTGCACCTCCCTGCCATTATTCCTGCATATGTAGTAATATTTCCCTCCTTGGAGGAGGTTATTTCGTCTGTGTTTGTTTGTCCGTCTGTCTGTCTGTTTGTCCTGACCATAACTCCAAAACTTCTCAATGAATTTCAATGAAATTTAGTGGAAGGGTGGGCCATGGACGAAGGAAGAAGTGATTAAATTCTGAGGCGGGTCCGAATCCAGATCCGGAGTATCCCGCACAGTATCTCCAAAAGTTCTCAATTAACTTCAATGAAATTCTGTGGACGGATGGGCCATGGGTCAAGAAAGAACTGATTAAATTTTGGTGCGGATCCGGATCAGAATCCCATCTCCACGGATCTGGATCCGGATCCTTTATAATGGCAATGGCACTGGCGGAGGTATGCGCTCTCTGTTTGCTTTCTAGTTTCTTGTGCGTTGTGTCACTTCAACTATAATTAATAGTAGATTAATAGGGCACATACATTACACACAAATATAAACAGCAAAGGGAGAGGTGCCAGAAAGACTCCTAGACCTAAAGCACGGGTAGGAAGGAAAACAGAATGACGTGTGTGTGTGTGTGTGTGTGTGTGTGTGTGTGTGTGTGTGTGTGTGTGTGTGTGTGTGTGTGTGTGTGTGTGTGTGTGTGTGTGTGTGTGTGTGTGTGTGTGTGTGTGTGTGTGTGTGTGTGTGTGTGTGTGTGTGTGTGTGTGTGTGTGTGTGTGTGTGTGTGTGTGTGTGTGTGTGTGTGTGTGTGTGTGTGTGTGTTTCCTTGCTACAATCGACGATGTGTAATCAATTTAAGTGAGCCTCCTGATGATGAACGAGTAAATGAACGCTGTATTGAGACCACGCATTTGAAAATCTTCCCCAAAGCTGACCAAACTGTCAGATTATACACATTAAAAATAAAGAGACGTCGTGGCGCTGCTTACTGAAGCCTCCAGTGTACAGAGGGACCCTTTGGTTTTGTTGGCATGGTGCTGGCACAGTCGAATCCGCCAGAATCACAAGCCCTGCCAGATCCACCACTGCCCATCAGTACTTGTGTGAACACAGTACTTAAATCGCTGGGCCACATTTGTCTGTGCTAATCTGCATATAAAATATGTTTATGGAAAAAACAGAGCATGTCAATTTTCAGAGTTCTAGGGTATCACCCTCCCCACAACCGACCCTCCACAATACATCACAGTTTATGTACGCTGTATGGCAGTAACCAATTCACCTTTAGCTGGTCAATTACACTGTGTAAGAAAAAAATTCCTGGGAATTCATCACTAGTTTCACGTTACAAAAATCACGTATAACTTGTAACGAGCTTTCACTCAGCCAGAACTTTGGGTTTGGCATGGTTATGCAACCTGGCCCATAATAATTATCATAATTAAGGAAATCAACCAACTTTCTCTTCAGCTTTTGCATTCATGATCAGGTTTAACTGAGACTTTGCAAGTTGGTTCATTTTGAAATTTTGCATTTGGGAATGAGAAAAAAGACATTTTCTAATGGTATTTTCTTAATTACTTTTTGTAGCATTTGTCTAAATCTGTGCATTTTCATAACTGCATTTTGCTTTAGATAGCCTCAAGAGGTTGCAAGTATACAGCAGACGCACTCTGCTATGTCTGTGGCCAGTCGATTACGAAAAGTGCATAAAAGAACTCCGCCAGGATGTGTGAAGCATACGATAATTATTTTGACATACTGGTAGGGGATCAAGACAAACCCTGGGCACCTCATGTCACCTGCAGGCATTGCCAGAAAACTTCTGAAGGTAAGAACCGTCGATATACTCTTTATTACAGCTGTAATTAAATTATAATTGTTAATATACTTCATTTTAATATGTTTTTCACGGTTACAATATTATTTTTCTGTTTTGCAGGATGGATCAGAGGGGAGATAAGAGCCATGCAGTTCGCCATCCCCAGAATTTTGGTGGAACTCACTGACCACTCAAGTAACCGCTACTTCTGCGTTGTGGACCCTTCCAAATTTCAGACTGTCAAGAATGCACGGGCTGTCAAGTATCCAGACCTTGCTTCATCCATCACCCCAGTGCCACACTGCCCTGAGCTCCATGTACCCACCCCACCAGAAGAAGGGCATTCACCTTCATCAGAAGAGAGCAGCAACTCAGAGAAAGAGGACTTGATATGAGATAAGGGTCTCACAAAGTCCAATGCCATGCTTCTGACGCCTAGGCTCCAATAGTGGAACTTGCTGGATGAAACTTTGCTAGGCTTAAGTCAGGGGAAGCGTCACCAAGCGTTCTCCAGCTTCTTCACCCTTCGAGACAGACTCTGCTTTTGTCACAACTTCCTCGGTCTGTTTGAGATGATTGGGATCCCATACAACCAGCACGAGTGGCGCATCTTCACTGACGGCTCAACCAGCTGCCTTGAAGCCATGCTGCACCATAACGGGAGCTGGTTCCCGTCTCTTCCCTTAGTGCACACTATGCACCTCTATTCTGCTGGACGCCCTGAATATAATGAGTATATGGCTGGAAGGTCACTGGAGACTTCAAAATGGTGACCTTCTTTATGGGTCTCCAGGGCAGGTTCACCAAGTTCCCCTGCTATCTTTGTCTCTGGGACAGGAGGGACACAATGGCGCAATACCATAGGCGGGACTGGCCACAGCGGACCAAGTTCTCCGTGGGGAGGTGCAACGTCATGAAGGAGCCATTGGTGGATCTTCAGATGGTCTTGATGCTGCCACTGAGTAACAAGTTGGGCCTTAAGAAGCAATTCATCACGACACTAGATAAGGAGTCAGCAGCCTTCAGGTACCTCCAATACTTCCATAAGCTGTCTGAGGCAAAGGTCAAAGCCGGTGTCTTTGTCAGACCACAAATAAAAAACATCCTGAAGTGCCAGGAATTCCCTAGGAAGCTCACCAGGGTGGAAGGTGGCTAGGAACAGCTTTGTCGCAGTGGCTTGGGGCTTCCTGGACAACCACAAGGCCGAGCCGGGAACTGGTGATGACTTGCGGCTCCATGGGCTGCAGGATGTCCCACAAAGTCCATGTTTTTTGACTCTCACCTCGTTAAATTGAGCCAGAACAAGGAAGCGTATTTGGAGGACAAAGGCAAGCACTTCCACCAGGAGACACTGGAGTTTGAACGCCGCCACCAAGGACGGCATAATGAGCACATGATGGGAGACTACATTTGGGGGCTGGTTCATAAAGGTAACTCACTGTATCCTCGTAAAATTAAAAAAATTAATCATTATTAATCTTTTGCAATAATTTTGTACAAATACATGTAAATTCAGATTCCTCTGAAGTGTCTGTGTGACTTTTTGCGAATAAGAGTAAGAATAAAGAAAACTACCGGTTTCTCATTGAAATCAGGCAAATTTCGAAATATCGGTTTCCTGGTCATAAACCCAAAGTCTGAGGCGAATGACAGCTCTTTTCTATAGTTATGAGACATAAGTCATCAAGAAATGAGGGTTACTCCCCAAGAACAAAATTTACATTACCATGTGTTATACGAACACATCAGTCTTACGGTGTACACACAGCCCATCAATTTTCCGGTTTTTAGGTCTCCATTCACCCTTCCCCTCCTCACCCCAGACCACCAATACATAACAATTTGTGGATGCTGTACTTCAGGAGCCACGTCACCCATGCTATTATTATTATTATTATTATTATTATTATCATCATTGGTGGTGGTAGGAGAGGACACGCCATTCACTCACTCGATGTACTGCTGCTTTGGGTGTCTGCCCTTTCCTCTTTTCCTTCCTTCCTATTCTGTCTTCCTTTCCCTCATTCTTTCCTTTTCCTTCTGTCTACGGGTGACTTTACACTCCCTCTTCTGTCTTTCTTTCCTTCATTCTTTCCTCTTCCTTCTGCCAGTGGGTGATTCTACACTGAGTGACAAGCCAAATGGTTTCCTGTACACCAGGAAACCATTTACTATGCTGGGTGGTAACCATATTACCAAATTATTGCGCCTGGTGGTGTAGTGAGTAATTAAGGCACTCTAGTCGGATTGAGCCTGTGTAGGTTTATGTCCAAGGGGTGGTTGGGGTTTACTTCTCACGTAATGCCACTCAGGGATGAGTGAGGCTGGTCACTCATCTTAAAATAATGTCGGGACTAACTTGCCTAGCCCCGGGATCCTACGCTCCTCAAGAGGCAACATAAGACTGGATGATGGATGGATGGATGGATTATTATTATCATTATTATTACTATTATTATTATTATTATCAGGCCTATGGCAAAATAAACCATAATTATTTCCACGGCTTTAGATCTCCAACTCCCCATACCTTCAATCTACTACCATTCATGGATACCCTGCCTATAAAACCTGGTTGTCTTATTATCTAATCTTACATTCAGTACACAACAGGACAATGATCATATTGTAACAAGAGACGTATATTTTGACAGGAAATGGTGGATCAGGGAAAACGACGGCAATTTAAACCCATCTACTGAGACCCCAGCGTTCCAAGCCGGATACAATGACACAATCAAACAATCAGTTAGTCAATCAGAATCTCTCTCTCTCTCTCTCTCTGGGAACACATAGGGGAAGAGCGATTTGTGAAAAAAGAGGGAACTGTCACACGCCCGTCAGCTGATCTTCACTAACGACCTGTGGGATATTGACTAAAATGGCGGCGAGAAAAAGTGAATGCGCATGTATACACACATACAGAGGAACCCCCCCCTCTCTTTCCCAGAATGGAACATCACAACATGTTCATTCTCTCTCTCTCTCTCTCTCTCTCTCTCTCTCTCTCTCTCTCTCTCTCTCTCTTCCTTAGTGTGTTCTTCCATTCCTGTTGCTGTATACTACATGGTGTTTCCTGCCCGTTTCGTCTGGATAGACTGATGGGATGGATGGCGTTGGAAACTTAATTTTTCTTTGGTATCCGTATCATATTCTATATCTTATTGTCTGGGGAAGGTTGTGTCTGTTATGTGCCCAGCAGCCTGCTGAAACTCTCCTCTTTACGCATGTCCTCTCTCTCTCTCTCTCTCTCTCTCTCTCCCCTAACAACATGAAGTCACAAAAGAACAACAAAAGGCGTCACAAACGCAAAAAAAGGGGGGGGGGGTATTTGAAACACCATACTGGCAGTATCAGTAATTTACATAACTCTGAACGTCTTTAAGAAGCTGCTGACTCATGGCATCAGGAGGCTCAAGACTCTATTGGAGATAATTTTTGAAATTATAAATTTAGAGGGGCCTTGGAGCCCCGAATGAAAAGCACCGAGACCGTACGTGAAAGAGGGAAAAATATAATTCCGTGGAAGAGATGTTGGGGCAATGGCCTTGAAAAGATGGCGGCATATTCTTCTCTGATTCTCTATGAAGACACACTGCGAGACACTATATTCCTTTAACTTAAACTTGGCTTTAAAATGTTATCTCTACATCTTGTATGCTGAGTTATAACAAGATGAACACTAGAATATAAAGGTAATCAAGACGGAGTACTATGGAAATGACGTCCAGACGCAGAAATGTCTTTCTGTGTCACTGAGGCACGTGCAACAAGCCGCAACAGGACGAAAATCTGTGCCAAGTCAAGGTGAAAGAACTATAGAGGTGTCACGCCATCCCCAAACAAGCTAGGGAATGGGCAGGTTGGAGTGAGGACTTTGGATAGTTGTTTTGAACCTCATGGACCTTATGTTAATGACGGTGATTTCACCTCTGTAATCACGTGGGCAGCTGCTAAGTGTCCAGCTATAACACGAAGATGACAACCTTAGAATTTAGGAAGCTAACCAGGCTGTGACCATCTCATGTTTGGTAAACACTGACGGAGCAACTTGAATACTAAACAGCATAACATTAACTTAAAAACATTTCGTAACTTTTATACCATCGCGAAGCAGAATATTTCCTCACCTCACATTTGCCACGTTTACATAACCTGTACTACTGTCTTACTGCTAACAGTAAGTGCACGTTTCTAAAGATATAAGTCAAGCCCCTAACTGTTGTGGTTGGTGTTCAAAGACCATCTCCCCAGCACTGGAATTAACCAAGAGCCTGAGTGATTACAACCTCCAGTGGCTACACAGTCGCTATGCCAGAACAACTGTTTGATGGATGAGTCGTCCTTTGACTTCTCATTCCCAGGTCTTACATGAATATTCCCATGGCACGGTAAAGCAGCACCAAAATCGGCAAAGGAAGACACAGCAAAAACTAGAAAGCACTACCAGAATGTACGAGTATACCTCCACCATGTCCTACGAAATGATATACTCTTGTAATTCCACACTTAAGCACATAAAAAGGATCGAGCATTTCCGTAAGACCCCCCACCTACACTAACTCAACAATACATGGTACAGTTGTCTACAGGAATATCGTTCCACTTTTCAATCCACCAATAATGAAACTCTTACGCAATACTCACAATATATTCTGAGCTCTATAGATCAAACAACTTGTTGTGAAAGTCATTGTTCAGTGTCTGCTAATTTATGATACTGAAGTGAGGGCTATTTATTCCGGGAACTGTACACAGCAGTGCCATCAACTCTACGGTGCCGCTCATCCATATTTACCTTACTCCCACGCTCACTTCACACGCTTCCCATCCCGGTATGTTTGAAGGATACACATACCATCTGCAGGACGTACCTCATTTGTTTGACGCCACAGGGATAATATTTTCAGGATATTCATCGTTCCCATAACGGGTACACACCATATTTATCTTACTCCCACACTAGATTAATTCTTCAATTCCTGGTATCTTCTAGGAATAATTAGCCTCGCAATACGTAAATCATTAGCTTTACACCACAGTAATACTATGTTCTTTAGGTCACTTTTCGTCCCTCCACAGCAAAGCAGTGGTGAAAAATAAAAGAAGTGCTGGATGGGTGCACATGACAATAATGTATAATGCATGTGTGATACCCAGAACAAACAACTACACCAAAGAGACGCACTTGGTTAAAAGGAAAACTACACCTTAATCCCCCCAACACTTACACTCAGGTATATATACGAGTCTCTTCACAGGTGCTCTTTGGTCGCCGCGCCTTGAAACTCCAGCTCGGGATTACAGTCAAGAGAAATGGAAATGTGAAGACGTCTTGAGGCAAGGCGGGAGGGTGAGGGGGCTGGGGCAGGGTCCACATGAGCGCCACCTCATCACCACCCAGGTCTGACTCTCTCTGGGAAAATGACACTCGTGGCCAATATGGAAAAGGGAGATGAAAGGCGATGACTCAAGGTGGTAAAAGGAGAGACTGGGAAGATGGAAATGGCGGAGGGTGAAACAGAGAAGAGAGTCGTAATGGCGGTTGCTACCTCAGTATTTCTTAAAATCACAGAATGCTTGGACAAAGGAATGGAGAAAGTGTGTCAAAATACACTATAGCTGAGAAAAATGATGACAGAGGAGGGAGGATAAAAAAGAAAATATCACATCTGGGGAAATCAGGAGAGGATGCAACACGTCCTATGTTTTCCAAAACATGCATGGAACTGCAAATGGCAAAAATTTATCATAACTGGATGGAAAGATGGCAGAGGGTGAATGAAGGAGAAAGAGCCAGGAAGTTTCACTGTTTGTTTTAAACGATGGAATAAATAAAAACTTGGAGAGGGACGGACCCGGTAACAGACGTCCGACGATCACCACAACAGTGAAGCTGCACAGAATTAAAAAATATACTATATCTGACTTAAAAGATGAGAGAGAGAGAGAGAGAGAGAGAGAGAGAGAGAGAGAGAGAGAGAGAGAGATGGCGGGAGGGGAGGGGGGGGAGGGAATCACCTGCACTGTAAATACAAGATCCTAAAAGGCAATGTTTACCCTCAGCACAACCCTGCCACACACACCAGCTCGCTCGGCAGAGTACCTTATAATTTCCGCTGATGCTGAAACAAAGAACATGGTGACCGGAACACAGAAAAGGTATTAAAAGATGTTGAAGAAAACAATTTTTTTGATAATCAACTTACATAACCTCTAAAAAGAAAAGAGGAATACCTATAGAGATACATGGAAGTGGAAAGCGAAAGTAAACAGTAAAATTACGAACAAGAAAAGACGAGGAAACAGGAAAAATAGCGTTGGAAAACACACGTGGGATGAAGCAACAAGGAGGCTCTTCTGATATAAACAAAATCATCGGGATGCAGCGAGGCAGTAGTAGTTGTGGTTGCAACCCCTGGCTAATATCAAACGTGAATCCAGTGGACTACAGGCTTAAACTGAGCTTCTCCTGCAGTTCAACATCCTTATTTTGGGAGATAGGGAAGTAGTTGAAGGACGTTTGTATAACCAGGCAGTTGAGTGACCTGGTTATATCGGTCCCACCACATGAAGGCGTCCCTCTCCACCACCACATTCTGGGAGTGAAAGGGGTTAATCGCCTTCAATCCCTTCCACAGTCTTTTCCACCTCCCAGTTTCCGGTGTCGTGGTAAAAAGGGGAACGGAATAACACCTTTTTCCAGTGACTTTCATGGCTCTGAATAACACTAAAGCAAATCCCTCGTCAGCTACCGAATCAGTGAGGAAAGGCGAGCGCCTCTTTTTTTTAATATTTAATATAACCCCGCCTTAATCAGCGGAACAACAAGTGAAACTGGGCCACACTCACAGCTTACGTCGTGACTGCATGAAATGAGAAAAGACAGACAGCTTTTAGCCCGCTCCAGTAAATATTTTTGACAAGAAGCCACTATGTGGCCATATGCAGTGGGTAACTGATTCCAGAACACAGTTCAAAGGTTCAGGATGTAGTATTCCCAATATCACTTAATACATGTATTCCCAATATAGTATAAAACAACCTAAATATTTAGGGTGTTTGCCATCTTTAAGTCTCGCCTGAATCACGAACTCTGAAGTAGACCGTTACCAATTTTCACGCAAATGTGATGAACAAATGCTTTAATAAGGTCGGTCTATTCCAAGCGTTTCCATAACGTACAACCATACCAAAACGGCCTTATTATTGTTTCACAGATTAATATTTTCAACCTCTGTGGCACTGTTTTGTGGCACACCACTCCAGATACCTCCCGCCACTTCTTCCATCCCGCCTTGACCCTCTCACCAACCTCCTCCTCCACAACCAACCTTTTCCGTTACCATCCATCACAGGTATCTACACTTTACCACCTGTTTCATTTCCTGGCCACTTACATCTTTAACCTGTGTTCCATAACCGCACTGAACGGGTTGAATAAAAAGAACAAGAAATTAAGAATGGTTCAGATAATAATACTATTTCAATAACATCTCATTATTGGGAAATTGAAAAATTATTATAAGTAAATACATGGACTACAGAGCTTTATCAAAATTATAAAAGGTATATGAAAAATTAAGTAAAAGGACTCGTCAACCTTTGAATAAAACATAAAGAAAATGGACTGGATAATGTTGGTACTTACATACGGAGACCAAACACTACACACCAGGTACTGCACAACCATTTACCTGAAACAAGAGAATATTATTATATTAGATACCGTTATATAATTACACATATATCATACGAGTGGGTTAGTGGTGTTCTCGTAAATAAAGAGAATGAATATCGGAAGAGAAAGAACTTGGAAATCAATTGTATACAATAATAGTCCTATACGTATTATAATATGGGTTTGGGCGCCCATCATTCAGTCACTCGATGAACAGATACATTCAGATGACTCTACACTGAGTGACATGCCAAATGGTTTCTTGTCATCCAAGAAGTCATTTAACGGTATGTTGGACGTCAACCACATAACCAAAGGGAAGCCTGTGCAAAATAAAGTTCAACAGAAGTTGATCTGGTTCCCTGAGTAATAGGTATGGGTGGGATGGGGGAAGACGAGTGGATGAAGATGGCTGGGATGGTGATGGGTGGGTGGCCATGACCCTATGGCCTTATGATGCTCGTACAGTCTAGAGATATATACAACTTGACATCTTCCACATCATCTTTCTTAGTCATCATCATCTCCTTCCCTGATGAGTCCTTCCAACACGTGCTGGTTCTCCTCCTCCCTCACTGGCCCCCTCACCCACCCCTGTCGTGTCCCTCACCAACCTCTGCCATCTCCCTGCGCCCTTACCCACCTCTGCCATGTCCATGCCTCTAATCACATGCCGGTTTCCCTCCTTCCGTTCTGGCCCCCTCACCCACCTTAACGTGTCCCTCCACCCATACCGGCCCCATACCCACCCCTGTATTGTCCCTCGCCCACCTAAACCGTGACTCTCATCCACCCCACCCGTGCCCCTGCACCCTTACCCACCCCCGCCGTGTCCCTATCCTATCACTGACCCCTTCACCCAGCCGTGTAGTGTCCCCGCCCCCTCATCTACTCCTGCCGTGTCCCGCCTCCCTCACTTGCCCCCTCACCCACCCCTGCCGTGTCCCTCTCCCCTTACCAACCCCTGCTGTGTCCCTGTCCCCTTACCAACCCCAGCCGTGTCCCTGTCCCCTTACCAACCCCTGCCGTGTCCCTGTCCCCTTACCAGCCCCTGCCGTGTCTGTCCCCTTACCAGCCCCTGCCGTGTCCCTGTCCCCTTACCAGCCCCTGCCGTGTCCCTGTCCCCTTACCTGCCCCTGCCGTGTCCCTGTCCCCTTATCAGCCCCTGCCGTGTCCCTGTCTCTAATCAAGTCACCGTGATTCATAAAACTGCTGAACTGGTCCAAGACCACTTGAATCCATCTGCGTCGCCAATATGATGACTCCATGACTCCACTTTTTTTTTACCTACTAAGATCAGAGAGAGAGAGAGAGACTGCACACATACACACACACACACGACAAAGGGTGGCGGAGAAAGAATATTAAAGAAGGAGTGTGGAAGGATGTGAAGTAACGCAGAGAGGTATGAGTAAGGAAGAAGCATCAAAGAGCAAAAAGGCAACATGGAAAGTTAAGAAGGCAGTATGAAAGAGAAAAGGTTGAGATGAAAGTTGAGAGGTGGTGATAAAAACATAAAGGCAGAACCAGAATGATTAAAAGTGAAGTATGGAAGTGGTGTAGATGAAGGATGAGAGGGTGCATGGTGGAGCATGTGAGGAAGCATGGTGCAGCATGTGAGGAAGCATGGTGGAGCATGTGAGGAAGCATGGTGCAGCATGTGAGGAAGCATGGTGTAGCATGTGAGGAAGCATGGTGGAGCATGTGAGGAAGCATGGTGGAGCATGTGAGGAAGCATGGTGTAGCATGTGAGGAAGCATGGTGGAGCATGTGAGGAAGCATGGTGGAGCATGTGAGGAAGCATGGTGCAGATTGTGAGGAAGCATGGTGGAGCATGTGAGGAGGCATGATGGAGCATGTGAGGAGGCCTGGTGGACATGTGAGGAAGCATGGTGGAGCATGTTCAGGTGTAAAGTCTGCTCGAGTGAGCTTGGGAACTTCCAGATGAAATAACGAGGAAACATACAACACAGCATCACAATCACCGTCCTCTCCTCTCCACGCATCTCCTCCTTTCCTCACCTCTTCCATCCCCACCACACTCGGATCATTTCATCTTTTGTCCACTCCTCTCCACTGCACTCTTCACGCTACTGTACTTTAATGGCTTTACTTTTTTCTCTTCTACTTTATGCTCTTCACTTTTTACTTTTCTCTTTTCTCCCCTGCTTTCCTCTGGTGTCCTCAACTATACGTTTTCTTTCTTCTCTCCTTTCTTCGCCACATCTCTATTTTTAACACTACTAAATTCCACCCCCCCCCCCACTCTCTCTCTCTCTCTCTTTACCCCCACCCCCCACACACACAGACAGACACGGCCTCATGTTCTATTCTTAAGGCTTCTGTCCGGTGGGTAAGATCTGCTGATATCGGAGACAGAAGGGTGAGAGACGCACCCAAGGTTTTTGGCTTTGTTTACATGGGCGACTCAGTGCGCCTGTTTCTCCCACAATGTAAGGGCCAGCGGTGCCCGGAGGTGACGCCTGCATGACCTCACTCCCAGTCCCATCTGCATGACTTTAACCCGACCTCGTGTTTATGATTCCACCCCTACCCCTCTGCATGACTCCATCCATACTCATCTGCATGACTCCACCCCAAACCCTCTTCATGAATCCACCCCAACCCCTCTGTATGACTCAATCCCCAGCCCTTCTGCATGACTCCATCCCCAACCCCTCTGCTTGACTCCATCCCTGCTCCTATGCATGACTCCAACCCAACCCCTCTGCATGAATCCACCCCAACCCCTCTGCATGACCCTATCCCAACCCCTTTGCATGATTCCACCCAAATCCCTTCTAGATGACTTGATCCCAACCCCTCTGCATGACACTCCATTCACCCACACTGCATTATGTCACCCCAGTCTCCTGTGCATGATATCATACCCATTCGACGATGCATGCTCCCATCCCAACCTCACTCTGCATGAGACCCCATCCCAATCCTGCATGATTCCACCCCAACCCCCTCTGCTTGACACGACACCCACCTTCCCATCCCCGCAAGGGCCCACTCCTCTACAAGTTGTGATCAGACCTCACCTCCCTACAAGCTGTAATTACTCACCCCGCTTTCTACGTGACCTCCTCCCTGCATTATCTCACACCATCACCTGCATGACACCACCCCTGCCTCTGCATGACACCATCCCTGCCTCTGCATGACACCACACCACTCACCCTGCATCACCCTCACCATTAGACAAGGTATGATCTTACCCCCCCCCCCACTGTCTCACACTACCACCTGCATGACACCAAGCCGGCCTCTACCTGACCTCATCCCCCTTTCCCTCTGGATAACCTTATCCTTAATCACTGCACGACCTCACATGAGTGCTGTATGATAATAACTAACAGTTCTGATGTATCATGAAAACTGGACACTAAAGTACAGGGCAACGAATTAGTCATATTTCTCAAGCCATCGCCAGACGGCTTTAGTATTAAAAGGAATCCTCCCAACAGCTGACGACTCATGTTTTATTCAGGCTCACGGTCGATGGTTTTTCCCGCCACAGGTTCGTCGCCCAAGGGCTGATAAATGTAACAATAAACTCGTTATTCTAAATCAGTTATGATCATACTGGGATAAAACCTAACGAATAATAACAGAGAACATTCTCACGACGTGTTATAATGAGCACCTATTGAAACATGCTAAAAGTACGCTTAATCAATGATAAATTGCAATTATACGATTAATTAATACTTGAATACTGACAGGATGCTTAATAATAGTTGAAGTGGCAGCCCACAACAAAATACTGGCCAGAGCTAACCTTTCCCTATGCTGTATTGTATTCCTGCTGTCGCCTGATGAAGTTACTTCATCAAGACTCACTCCTTTAGGATATGGGGTTAGACACTCCCCTTAACCCCTTCAATAAGATAACCCCTTGATTCACTGTTGCTGTCACCAGATGCAATTATTCCACGGATGATTAAACTCATCGTAGTGTGAAAGAAAATCGCAAAAACTCGTAACTAATCACAGCTAAGGTAATTATTACAACATTATACAGTTGAAAAAACTGTAACATGAACCCAACACAAAGTCGAAACCTTTAGCGAAAACTCTTAGAAAATCCAGGGATCTACCACCAGTATACCTAAACTAAAGCAACAACTTAAAAACAACTTACGATTATCACCGTAACACAGTGATCTAGTTTACTCTTATTACCGCCTGACAAATTCCTATTAAATTCTGCACTTTTGGGTAACTGCTATCGTTGGATTTTTCTCTGCGGTGTTGACGCTGAGCACTTCCAAAACTGCCTCGAATGATTACCGTAATATTATTCGTAATTAGTGGTGAGGGTATTGATTTTTGTGTACATGTCTTAAATACCTTAAAATTTGTAATTTTTCTTCGATAATATCCCATCGAAAAGCGGAATGTTTTCTTGGAGTGTCATGCATCCATGGAGAGAGAGAGAGAGAGAGAGAGAGAGAGACTAGCACACCTCACACCACCACTAAAACACCCCATTTATATGCAACCACACCAAAATGGAGACGAAGCCACTTAGTTTGACAGGTTCCCTTATATTTGAACACGCGTAGGTAGGCTGGGTGTTATTCAGGTTCGTGACACGATTTTCTTCACATGACAGAGAGTCTACAAATGAAAAAATTAAATACAGTCCCGCGTACACTTTCTAACGCCCTGACCGTATGTTGGTATTCCTTTAGGACTAACACCAAGACACTGTCCTTTAAAGGACATTACCTCACTCACAGCAGGCACCAGTTGTTCATTGCAGCGTCCATCACACAATTATGTTCATGTGAGGGGAAACACTGTCCTCTGCATAGTTTGATCCTTTGTTGACAAGAACCTATTTCAACTAATCCTTCAGTAGGCCGGATATCATTTAAATATTACATTTCAGTTATCAAGAGTCGAGTCCACTTAGGCAAGGAAAATTTCTCCCCTTTAATGTTAGACTCTGAGAAGCAGTGAATGATTTAATTATCCAGTGACCCCGGTAGTTCACCACCACCACCACCAGGCCTGCCCTAAACCTTTACTGGCCACTACGCGGGAATCCATTAGTGTTTCCTCTTAAATACGGTACCGTAATTAAGTGCTTTTCTAAATTACCCGCTCAGCAAGGAGAATAAGCCATCACTCTGAGGGATTTAAAAAAAAAAAAAAAGTAATACACTACCAACAACTCACCTCCCACCCCCCATCCCCCAGTCCGTTGTTTGTTTACGCCTTAATCCCATAATTACATTTTCGTCGGCTAAATATACAAATAATTCCCGCGGTTCAAAAGAAGCTGTAATGTGGATTAAGGTCTTGCTGGAGGAGAGGGAGGCTGGAAAGAACTGAAAGACAAAGCAAATGAGGACAGAACGAAACGTAAATGGAAAAACCAGACACAGAAGGAGGAAACAATGAGAGGTAAAAACAAGAAATAAAGCAAGTGAGGAGAGAACTAAATGAGGGGAATGAGAGTGATGGAAAAAGAAGTGACAGGGAGAGAAAGCAAAGGAAGGAGGTAAAGAAAATACAGGAATAAAAGAAGACAAATTAAGAACGGTATATGATGAGACAAGGAAGTGAAGAGGAAAGGAAATGAGGGAAATGGGAATATGAGAGAAACAGAAAAGAGGAATTGGATCAAAAAGTCAACAAGCGGAGGGAAGGGAAGGAAATTGGGAGGGAGAAAATCTAAAACAATGACAAGGAATGGAATATGTGGAAATCAGGAAGGGCGGAAAGGATAAAACAAAGGGACGGAACAAAATCACTGGGATGGGCAGATAAAGACTGGTTAAGAACGTAAACATGAGAGGAACTTGATGGGATGGTACTGTTAAAAGCAGTGTTGGTGGAGCATATACAGATGGATCGATACCATGGAAGGAAATTCGAATACCTGCTTTGATATACTCTTTTCATACATGTAACTGGCTTCACACCCATGTCTTCAGTGACAGATACTGCCACGTATGGATTCTGAAGGCCTGAATGATGTGTGAATTATTTTGTGAGCTATTCACTGGACATCCTGTTTCATAACTCTCCGAATTTTGTGAGATATCCTTCTTTGTTTCCGAGTCAAAATCCAACTCATCTACTGGAAGGGAATAATGGGGTTGCCATGACAACGACGACGTCATCATCATCATGATAACGATGATCGGTGGCAAGAGTAGACTGGAGACATGGGTGTGGCTGGAGGGGGACGTGGTGGAGTCTGGTGCCAGAGGGAGGTGGGTACGTCAGGTCCAAAGCTAACCAGCATAATAAGATTTTACTACGCTCCTGAGACACCAAACATTTTGATAGATATGTGGCCGTCTATATCTCAGCCGGACTTTAGTTTCTTTATTATTTAATTCTTGGTACCGACAAACGACAACATTAAGCTGTAAGAAAACCCTAAATAATTTGCAATCCGACTCACATTATATCATTTACAGCACAAGAGTTTTGATTTTTTTTCTTCCTGATGTGAATGTAATCGTCTGTTGGTATTAATAATAAACGAAAATGACGTCAAAATAGTGAAATGGTCAATAGAAACAGTAAGTCTTTCAACCCGAGACGTCTTCCCTGAATTTGAATAGATGGTTTGGCGGCAGAAAGACTACTAAAGACAATGGCGTTGGTGGCTGGAGTGGCTGTGTGGTGCCTTTAAAACCGCCAAAAGAAGGGTGGTAATGGCGTATGGCTTAGTTACCAATAAATACATCCAGTGTACCAATAAATACATTCAGTGTACCAATAAATACATCCAGTGTACCAATCAATACATCCAGTGTACCAATCAATACATCCAGTGTACCAATAAATACATCCAGTGTACCAATAAATACATCCAGTGTACCAATCAATACATCCAGTGTACAAATAAATACATCCAGTGTACAAATAAATACATCCAGTGTACCAATCAATACATCCAGTGTACCAATCAATACATCCAGTGTACCAATAAATACATCCAGTGTACAAATAAATACATCCAGTGTACCAATCAATACATCCAGTGTACCAATCAATACATCCAGTGTACCAATCAATACATCCGGTGGTCAGTGTAAGCTCCTTCAGATCCATTCCAGGTCGCCACAGCCGTTCTGGCCCAGTCAGGTCACTTCAGGTCCATCCATTTGTCTTCAAGTAGTCAGCTGGGCCATTCTTTTAGGTATCCTTGTCTTAGCCATGTTCAGATCCAAACAAGATAATTCAGGCCGAATTCTGCCACTCAAAAACAGTTGGGTTCATTTAGGTACATTCCAGATCCAAGTCCATCAGGTCCACTTGGGTCCATTCTGGCTACTCAAAGTCTATCCAGGACGTTTACCTCCACCTAACTCCATTCAAATGATTTCACGTTAATTTACAACCAAGGAAGTTCGTCTGACCCCTCCAATTACAGACCAACAGCTGTCACATCTTCTCTTGGTAAGGTATTTTAAACTTTAATTAATAAGCACATTGTTAAACATCTTGAATCCAACAACTTAATTAGTGATAGACAATACGGTTTTCGCCACGAAAGATCCACCATTGACATACTCAATCTCTTAACTCATACCATCCATCAATCAATTGGTCTTTTTGGAGAAACTCATGCAGTAGCTCTTGATATCTCTAAAGCTTTCGACAGAGTATGGCACCGTTCCCTGCTGTCCAAACTCCCCTGCTATGGACTAACGTCTTTTGTTCCTTTGATTTCTTCATATCTTAGTGACAGGAAAATAAGAGTAAGAGTAGATGATGTATATTCCAATTTCCACTCAATTAACGCCGGCGTGCCGCAGGGATCAGTTCTGGCACCAACCCTATTACTGATTCATATTAATGATCTCTTATCTGTCACCCACAATCCCATTCACTCATATGCGGATGACTCAACACTACATAGTTCATTCACACTCAGACATCCATTTACAAAGTCTAATATCTCTACCTCTCAACTCAGTACAGCCATCTCCATAAATCAAGATCTAGCTACAATCAGTGAATGGGGACAAAACAACCTTGTCTCTTTCAATGCTAGGAAAACTAAATATATACAGTTTACTAATAGACAGATATTGCCAGATTCGTACATTACCTTCAGTGCTACTAATATTCCCATCTCCAAAAGTATTGAAATTCTTGCTGTCTCACTTAACAGTGCCCTCAGTTGGACCTCTCATGTCAGATCACTTGCTAAAGCCGCCTCAAAGAAACTTGGATTATTGTACAGAGTCCGTATCTTCTTCGCAGATGAGCAGTTAGCTATAATTTATAAGAATCATGTCTGCTCTCAGCTTCAATATTGCTCACCCTTGTGGAATGGTTGTGGAGAGGTTGCATTAAGACAACTAGACAAAATTCAGAATAAAGCTGTTAGAATCATTAACAACCCTGCCATTACATATAAACTACCTCCCCTGCAAGCAAGAAGGAATGTTGCCTCCCTTGCATTATTTTACAGATATTTTTTTGGCAAATGCTCAGACGAAGTTGCGTCCATGGTGCCACCTCTCCATGCCTTCTCTCGTGCTACACGGGCATCTGGTAGCGCTCATGACTGGAATGTCACTCAGTCATATTGCAGAACTTCTGCCTATCAGAATTCTTTCATTCCCCGAACTGCATCTCTCTGGAACTTGCTTCCCCAGAGTTGTTTTCCTCCAAATTTCAAATCACAACTGTTCAAGTCTAACTGTTACAGATATTTTATGAACAAAGGACACCAGTAATCTGGTGTATGGATTTTTTTTTTTTTTACTCATTTGTTTTTCCTTCCTCCGTTCTGTTATTTATTTATATATATAAAAAAAAAAAAAAAAAAAAAAAAACTCAGGCAATTTTGGGTCCAGTGAGACACTTCACAACCATTACGGTTCATTCCCATCAGTTCAAAGTGACCTCAAATCACAACCATTCCATTAAAAAAAAAAAAAAAAAAAAAAGTCAAATTTCGTTCCTTCAGGGGCATCAGATCAAATTCCGCCCAGCCATTTGAATTCCCATTAGTTCAACCCGGTTCAGATCCAGTTACACCCAGCCATATGAATTCCTACCTTCAACTCAGTTTAGACCCAATTACACCCAACCATAATAATTCCTATCAGTAAAACTCAGTTCAGATCCAATTACGCCCAGCCATGTCAGTTCCTATCAATTTACACCCAGCCATATCAATTCCTATCAGTTCAACTCGGTTTAGATCCAATTACACCCAACCATATCAATTCCTATCAGTTCAACTCGGTTTAGATCCAATTACACCCAACCATATCAATTCCTATCAATTCGTCTTAGTTTAAATCCCATCACCGTTCATTGAAGCAACTTCAGGTTCACCCCCATCAATTCAGGTCTGCTTTGATCCACTCTAGTCATTCAACTTTCTTTCAGTTATGGCCAGATCCACTAGATCAGTTCAGGTCCATGTCAATCACATTAGGTCCCTTAGGGTCATTAGGTCACTTTAGATCCATCTGTAAACTTATTTTAATATACTGTAGCCACATCGACGCAGGTTATGTCTATCAAAGTGTGTGTCTAAAAACAGGGCTATCGGTGCAATGGTTTAAGGGCAGAACTAGGTGGGGTGGGTGGAGCGGTGTTGCTGGCATGGACTGGGATACTGGTGGATGCTGGGATATGCCCAGGAAGTACCGGTAGCTATGTCATGGGATATGCCCAGGAAGTACCGGTAGCTATGTCATGGGATATGCCCAGGAAGTACCGGTAGCTATGTCATGGGATATGCCCAGGAAGTACCGGTAGCTATGTCATGGGATATGCCCAGGAAGTACCGGTAGCTATGCCATGGGATATGCCCAGGAAGTACCGGTAGCTATGCCATGGGATATGCCCAGGAAGTACTGGTAGCTATGCCATGGGATATGCCCAGGAAGTACCGGTAGCTACGCCATGGGATATGCCGTGGATGTACCGGTAGCTAGGCCATGGGATATGCTCAGGAAGTACCGGTAACTATGCCATGGGATATGCCGGGGAAGTACCGGTAAAAATGCCATGGGATATGCCGAGGAAGTACCGGTAGCTATGCCATGGGATATGCCGGGGAAGTACCGGTAGCTATGCCATGGGATATGCCCAGCAAGACTTTCTCCCCTCACAAATTTGGGAACACCTTCCCAAACCCAACAACAGCGTCTAATTTCGAACATATACAGAGATGGTGCCTGTATGAATGGATGAATGTTCCAAAAAATACTGACGAAAAGCCTGGGAAGAAACTGAACACCTAGTGCCCTAAAAGACTCTGTAGACCTGCATGTCTAGAAGGAACCAGGGAGCAATCCTTGGGAGCCTGACAGGGCAGATAAGCACTGCAGAGACAAGCTCACCATAATCTGCTTGATCTTGTACTCAAAGGGACGTACAGTGCCAGGATGAAAATCATAATACTGAAATACTGACTACTGTGACACGAAAGTAATGATAAGAGAAGGAAATGAGAGGAACAGGAAGTAAAACAAAGGAAGGAGAACCTGAAAAGGAAAGAAGGTATATGAACAAAAGAAGAAAAGTAATTTAATAAAGGAAAACTGAAACGGGCCAAGCAGCAAGGAGATGGGGAGGAAAGGGAATGAGAATTCGGAAATTAAAGAAGCTGAAAATAAGAATTGGAAAAAGAATTGTGGAGGGACAGGATGGGCTTGGGGAATTAGAAGAAAATCATTGACATGTAAAGGAAAGGATGGAAAGGGGTTGGAAAGGAAAGGAAAAATATAAAGAGTGGGAACAATACAAAGGAAATGGAGAGGGAAAGAATTATTCAGAATCAAAACGGCAGAGGAATTAGACACGATGACGACAAGTATTGATGATCAAGTGTACTAAGATTAATAAACATGAAGGCGGAAAAATATGACAAATACCTGCCCTGCTACACATTCCTCTGCTTGTTATTTTTTTCACACCTTGATCTTCAATGAAGGAAGCTGTCACGTACACATATCGCAGGCCTGAATGATGTGTAAATACCTGTGTGGATCATTCACTGGACAGCTGCTTCATTGTTCTCCTTCTTGTGTGACTTCTCTTTCTTTGTACCCGGATCACACTTCACCCATATACAAGGTGGAAATCAGAGGTGAGACGACGACGACGATGATGATGCCAAACATGCCTCGTGCGACCAAATACAAGCACAGGCTATGAAGGTACAGTACATTCTACCAGCATCCATTTCAAAGACCATCTCAGGTTTTTCGAACCCCTGGTTCTGGGCATGTTGCTAGGTAGGCAGTACCGCGTTCCTTTCCAATAATTTACCATAACCGGGGCCACAGAGTTCTCAAACAGCATAGGATCGTTATGGCTGATTTTAATATATAAGTATTGTACCTAAAAGGGGTCAACTGTTATTAGCTGAAGCTCTGTTACTGGTGAAGATATACAGTACATTATTTAACTTCTGTCAATCTTACCACAAATTATCTTACACGAAAATTCACCCAATATTTTAAACAACCACAGCGAAAATTAAACTGTTAAGATATGAGGAAGGGTGCAAGGGGGTGGAGGGCTTAATGTAATACAGATGCCAACATTTCTCTACCATTCCTTGGTGTCTCAGGAGCGTAACGAAAATCGTATTATCCTCGTTTACTTTGCACCAAACATACCCACCTCCCTCTGGTACTATACTCCACCACATCTTCCAGCCATGTCTAGCCTATATCATACGCCGCTCTCGTCAGCGGGTGGAGGACATATAAGCGAACCTGAAGACACAGACACGGGTTGAAGGACGCGTGATGGAGAACAGAACAAGACGTGGGGACGTTGGGTTCAAAGATAACAAGGTTCATAAGATTTAAGTACGTCCCTGAAGCACAAAAAAATTAGAGAAATGTTGTAGTCTGTATCCACTGCGAACCCCAGTATCTTAAATGTTCTCTACGTCCTGCCGACCGACGATTACATTCACCTGTATGAAAATACTGAAAACACTAAATGTCAATGAGTTATAGCCTATTTCACTTCATATCTTCAACACGAGGGTTTTCTTTCCTTTTTTTTTTTCTTGACGTGAACGTACTCTGGCGGTAGCAAGAAAAAAAAAAAAAAAAAAAAAAAAAAAGTCTATGTAGTGAAGGAATTAATACAGGCTAAATTGCTTCCTACCCTTTCAACCTGACAGAGGTCTTCCCTGGATGTGATAAAATGGTTCGGGGTAAAGAAAGAATACTAAACACAAGCGCGTTGGTGGATCGAGTACCTGTGTCGTGCCGGCCAAACCATCAAAGGTACAGTGGTAATGGCGTACGGCTTAGTTACCGATAAATAAATCCAGTGATCATTGATTGCTACTTCAGATGCATTCGAGTGTGTGTGTGTGTGTGTGTGTGTGTGTGTGTGTGTGTGTGTGTGTGTGTGTGTGTGTGTGTGTGTGTGTGTGTGTGTTTTTCAGAGTAATCCCAGTAGCCAAAACGTTAAAAATTTTCAATCGTTATATCTGGTTTCCTGTTTTAACTTCAGGCGGGCTAACATATATCCTAAAAGGGGTAAAAAAAATAATCTGCTGCTCAATTCTCTTGTTGTTATCAAAGACATTCTGGCTCACACTGTGGTACTTTGCGTGGCTGAGAGATATCATAACTGGCAAAAGGGAACAAACTCGTGGACCGGGTGCGATTCTAGACTTATTTTATTCCGGCTAAAACGACGAAATTTTCTTTATCAGTGGTCTATCTATCCATTTATCTGTCTGTCTATCTACCTATGTATATCCAGATGCCTAAAACCCGGAAGGGATGGGCACAAACAAACTGACTGACCCTATATCCCCTGTAGTCAGACTGACCTCTCTCCAGTTCATACCACCCTCACTCATTAACCTCTCCATCCCATCCCTCCATCTCATTCTTGGTCTCCGCATCCCCCTCTCCCCCTCCGCCTCACCCATACACACTGCCGTAATCCAAGCACATGGGTAAAAACTACGTTGGAAATGGAGTATCCAGGATCTATTCTGTTAATGTTAATACCAGGGATTTATTAGGACGTGAGAGATACACATACAAATGTACACATACACAATGCTCACACACATTCTGTGTGTGTGTGTGTGTGTGTGTGTGTGTGTGTGTGTGTGTGTGTGTGTGTGTGTGTGTGTGTTTACAGAGAGACACGAGAGGATAGAGCAGAGGTGTCAGACTGGTGGCCCGCGGGCCGCAAGTGGCCCTCGAAGAGGAAAAGAGTGGCCTACGATGACTCCAAAAAATGATAAATAACAAACGGAAAATTCCAAAAAAGTTGTCAGATATGATCAAGTGAACAAATATTACTGTACTTTTAGGAAATATTTATCGATGATTTGACTGATAAAAAAAACATTTGAATACTTTATTGGTGTACCAATATGTCGCGAAACTTTTACTTAAATATTAAAATCACAATAACTTGAAGCAGAAGGGAATCCCACTGCAAGGTTTAGAAGGCGTATCGAACTCTTCCGAACGTCTGAATAGGCTGCGGCTTTGCCGTATTAAATATTATAGTTTAGGTAGACTTGGCCCTCAGACGATAGACGGAATTGAAGTGTGGTCCCTGGGAAGGACTGAGCTTGACACCACTGGGAAAGCGGAGTTAGAGGAGTTAGAAAGGAGGATAGGAGAGGGGGCAGAAAATAAAAGGGAAGGGGGAATGGTGGCAGAATGGACGATGAGAAATGGTGAAAGCAGGCGAAAGGAGGGTAGGAAAAGGGATAGTAAAAAGAAGGTAGAATGCAGAAAATTATGGGCCAAGGGAAGGACGGAAATCTGGGGGAAAGGGGGTGAAAAACTAAGTACGGGTTGTAAAGAGGCAAAGGGAGAGGCGGGCAGGGAGAAGAAGTGTATCCACACGCATGAACGGGTAACGGAAAGCATCGTGATCCAGCCAATTCATGGAGCATCGTTACCGGATGTCAGCACCACCTCTTAAAACTTCGTAATTACCGCTTCAGAGTAAACTTGGTAAAAGGCAGAGGCAGAATGTAGGGGGGTGAGGAAGGGCTGGCTGTGTGTGGTGGTGGTGGTGCGAGGGGGGCAAAGTGTAGGTAATGGATGTCTCAAAGAACTGCTTGTGGTTCTGTGATTTAGTAGTAATAGTGGGCCATTTAATATAATTTCAGACCCTAGTTATGTTATAGAAAAGTGCTGGTGTTTGACCTTTAGGGACAGGGTACCTAATAGTAAGGTGGAAAAGTGTAGGAAGCAATATTTACTGGAAGTGCGGTGGTGTGGTATGCAACGTTTGTGGTGTGTGTCTGGTGTCTGGTTTGCGTTTTTGTGGCAGTTGGTGTTGTGCCATTAGTTGGGATAATTTTGTTTAGGAAAATACCAGTACTGTGGAATACTGGGAAACGATTGGTTGTGTATGTTGTATGGAGTTGCCTGTTATGGGTTGGTGGTGTGTGTTGTATATGGAGTTGCTGTTCTGGGTTAGTGGTGTGTGTTGTATATAGACTTGTCTGTTATGGGTTGGTGGTGTGTTGCATGTGGAGTTGTCTGTTATGGGTTGGTGGTGTGTGTTGTATATAGAGTTGCCTGTTATGGGTTGGTGGCGTGTGTTGTATACAGAGTTGCCTGTTATGGGTTGGTGGTGTGTGCTGTTTATGGAGTTCCCTGTTATGGGTTGGTGGTGTGTGTTGCATGTGGAGTTGCCTGTTATGGGTTCGTGGTGTGTGTTGCATGTGGAGTTGCCTATTATGGGTTCGTGGTTTGCGTTGCATGTGGAGTTGCCTGTTCTAGGTTGGTGGTGTGGTATTATTTGGGATGGTTTTGGAGTAAGTGATGGGAGTGCTGGTATGACGGGTGGTGTGGGATGCTTGTCTGGTTTGCGTTTTAGTGGTACAGTCAGTTTGTTTTTATCTGACAAGGATCCGTAACTTCTTTCAGCTCAGTTGGTGGCCAACTGTAGTCAGACTGGAGAGATGACCTGACTAGTAACCATGCTGACTCTTTCCTACCTTATAACTAAGGCTCTCAGAAATCCATACGACTTCATAGTCATGTTGAGTGACCCAGCTCCATCAGATGAAAACACGCCGAGTGTAGTTCATCGTAAGGAATTACTTTGGGCAATCTAGCTATTTGTGTTGTGGGTAATTGCAAAAGAGAATACTAATTGGAGATTTATGGTATGGACTGCATGTAGACTGGGGTGTCTGACCTTCGGATGCCTAAGTTGGTAGTTGGTGTGTGGAATTAGCCTATAGGGCATGGTTGTAGACAACAGTTGATGGCTGCTGGTTACGACTGTGAAAAATTATGGAGAGAAGTGCCTGAAACTTACTGATATACGATGGAGTTCGTGTGCCCGAGATGTTCTTACCTAATTGTATCTTTAAAGGAATGAGTCAAGCTCGTACTGTCACGTGTCTTAAACCATTTTCATCATACATCTACTTAAATTTATGAATTGTTTTGGCACACTCTATTTCATTCGGAAGTGCATTCCACAATCTTACTATCAAATGAGGTGGTACCTCGGATTGCCACCACCGGCAGGGTAGGGCTGGCGGCACAGGGTCCTCCCGGTCGCCATCAAGCTACTGTGCCGGCAGCGACTGTTGCTATTTCCGGTAATGCTCGTCAGCGAAGAAGTGACAGTGCGGCTTTATTCTTTACCAACATCCGCGGCCTTACCACAAATTTAAACTCAGTTCATTTTTTCCTTCAGTCCATATCCCCTTTGGCTCTTTTCCTCACAGAACCACAAATCTCACCCTCTACCGATATATCTCCATTTTGTTTTCCCGGTTACCATCTCCTTACAAACTTCCGAAACAAGGGCGGCACCTGTTCCTATATCAAATCCCAATATGCAGTTGACACTATTTTAAACTTCACTTCATCCAGTTTTGATTACTCATTATATAAACTAAATTGTCAAAACATTACCAAATATATTTGTGTAGTTTATCGTTCCCCCAATGCTTCTTCGGAATCCAGTGTATTTGATTCCATATCCACTGAGTTGTGTAACCTTAACCTTGCCCTTGGCACCGAAATTACCATTTTGGGTGATTTTAACATATATAATGTTGAATGGTTATTACATTCTGCCAGGACTGACGACGCTGGTCTAGAGTGAGAGCTGTTTGCGGAATTGTTTAATCTCACCCAGTTGGTAAAGCAACCAACCAGAATACCTGATAATCCTGACCATTAATGCCCATCTCTTGGATTTATTCTTGACAAATATTCCAGATCAATACAGGATAGAGGTACTGTCACCACTTGGATCCTCTGACCACAATCTCATCAAAGCCTCATTAGTTAACCCTTCCACACCTCCCCGTTCTGAACCTGTCAGGGTGACCCGATGGCACTTTGATAGGGCAGACTGGGATGGATTTAGAAATTATCATGCTGACATTCCATGGCAGTCTTTCATCTCTAGTGATCCCAATTCTACCCAGTCTCACATTTGTGACTTAATACTAGCTGGTATGGATTTATTCATACCAAGTCAACAGTTCACTAAAAGATCGAACTCTCCAAAATGGTTTGATGGCAATTGTGCCAGAGCAACAGCCCAAAAGTCATTAGCATATAACTCTTACTTAAAGTCAAAAACATCTGAATCACTCTCCCAATTTAAAATTGCTAGAAATCATGCAAAAGCTGTATTAAATCTATCTAAATCAAACTTTCTTCAAAAGCAAGCATCAAAACTACTTAACAACCCTAATGATAATAGAATATTCTGGTCAATTAATTCTTTCAATAGTAACTTTAACAAGTCATCTTCCATTCCCCCACTAAAATCTTCAGGTGGCAACATTACAAATGATCCGCGTGGGAAAGCAGATATCTTTGCCAGAAACTCTACCAGAGACGATACCAGCCAGAATGTCCCAGTACTGAAACTTGATTCTCCAGAAATTGCCCCACTTAAAATACAGACAAGATACGTAAAATCCATCCTAGACAATTTACCTACCAACAAAGCTCCAGGCCCAGATGGAATTCCGCCAATTGTTTTGAAAAAGTGTTCCCCTGAACTTGTCTCTGTCCTAGCTAAATTATTCAGACTATGCATACGTACTTCTTTATTCCCAAATTCATGGAAAGAAGCCAATATCCCCCCAATTCTGATGAAAGGAAGTTCGTCTGACCCCTCCGATTACAGACCAACAGCTGTCACATCTTCTCTTGGTAAGGTATTTGAAACTTTAATTAATAAGCACATTGTTAAACATCTTGAATCCAACAACTTAATTAGTGATAGACAATATGGTTTTCGCCACGAAAGATCCACCATTGACATACTCAAACTCCTAACTCATACCATCCATCAATCAATTGATCTTTTTGGAGAAACTCATGCAGTAGCTCTTGATATCTCTAAAGCTTTCGACAGAGTATGGCACCGTTCCCTGCTGTCCAAACTCCCTTGCTATGGACTAACCTCTTTTGTTCCTTTGATTTCTTCATATCTTAGTGACAGGAAAATAAGAGTAAAAGTAGATGATGTATATTCCAACTTCCACTCAATTAACGCCGGTGTGTCGCAAAGATCAGTTCTGGTGCCAACCCTAATACTGGTTCATATTAATGATCTCTTACCTGTCACCCACAATCCCATTCACTCATATGCAGATGACTCAACACTACATAGTTCATTCACACTCAGACATGCATTTACAAAGTCTAATATCTCTACCTCTCAACTCAGTACAGCCATCTCCATAAATCAAGATCTAGCTACAATCAGTGAATGGGGACAAAACAACCTTGTCTCTTTTAATGCTAGTAAAACTAAATATATACAGTTTACTAATAGACAGATATTGCCAGATTCGTACATTACCTTCAGTGCTACTAATATTCCCATCTCCAAAAGTATTGAAATTCTTGGTGTCTCACTTAACAGTGCCCTCAGCTGGACCTCTCATGTCAGATCACTTGCTAAAACCGCCTCAAAGAAACTTGGATTATTGTACAGAATCCGTAACTTCTTCGCCGATGAGCAGTTAGCTATAATTTATAAGAGTCATGTGCGCTCTCAGCTTCAATATTGCTCACCCTTGTGGAATGGTTGTGGAGAGGTTGCATTAAGACAACTAGACAAAATTCAAAACAAAGCTGTTAGAATCATTAACAACCCTGCCATTACATATAAACTACCTCCCCTGCAAGTAAGAAGGAATGCTGCCTCCCTTGCATTATTTTACAGATATTTTTTTGGCAAATGCTCAGACGAAGTTGCGTCCATGGTGCCACCTCTCCATGCCTTCCCTCGTGCTACACGGGCATCTGGTAACGCTCATGACTGGAATGTCACTCAGCCATATTGCAGAACTTCTGCCTATCAGAATTCTTTCATTCCCCGAACTGCATCTCCCTGGAATTCGCTTCCCCAGAGTTGTTTCCCTCCAAATTTCAACCCACAATTGTTCAAATCTAACTGTTACAGATATTTTATGAACGGAGGACGCCAGTAATCTGGTGTATGGATTGTTTTTTTTTTACTCATTTGTTTATCCTTCCTCCGTTCTCTTATTTATTTAAAAAAAAAAAAAAAAAAAAAAAAAAACTGCCCCACTTGGGAAACTAAATTTCCTTATGTCTTTATCGCCTCTCTTTTTATGCAGTTTTTTGCAGTGTCCTCTTGCTGATGCATAGTCATTTATGTCTATTTTCTCCTTCCCTGATATGCATTTTTAGAGCATAATCATGTCTCCTCTTTTCTTTCTCTCCTGTAGTGTTGGCAGATTCAGTTTTTCTAATCTTTCTTCATAGCTTCGATCCCTCAAGCTTGGTACCCATTTTGTAGCGGCCCTTTGAAGTTTTTCAATCTTATCTATGTGTTTCTTGAGATGAGGAATCCAAACTACTGATGCATTCTCCACGGTTGGTTTGATGAAAGATGTTATTATGTTTCTCAGCACGTCTTCATTTATGTATGTGAATGCTATTCTCATATTTGCAAGTAGTGTATACATGTTCCGTACATTCTCACTTAGCCTATATGGTCAGCCGGAGATAGTCTGTTACTGACACCTAAGCCCTTATCTGTTTCTGATAGGTTTAGAATTTTACTTCTTAACTTATAATCCCAATCTGGTCTTTTCCCACTTTTACCAAACTTGACACTTGTCCACATTGAATTCCATTTGCCATGTATTACTCCACCCATGTAGTTTTAATTCTTCTTGTAGCTCTTTACAAAAGTCTGTGTTAGTAATTCTCCTTTGTATTTTTGCATCATCAGCAAACATACTTAAATAGTTTTCATTTCAAATGTTACTATGTCATTTATATACACTAAAAACATAATTGGTGCCAGTACTGAGCCCTGTGGAACTCCACTAGTCACTTCCCTCCATGATGAGTAATTTCCCCTTAGTACTGTTCTCATTTCCCTTTTTCTGAGAAAATCTTGCATCCAACAGTACAGTTTGCCTCGGATTCCTCCTTGATGGTACAGTTTCCATAAAAGTCTTTGGTGTGGTACCGGTACTCTGTCAAATGTTTTCTTGAAATCTAGATAGATACTGTCCACCCATCCTTCTCTTTTCTGTAATGTTTCTGCAACTCTGTCATAGTTGCTTAATTGATTAGTAACACATGATTTTCCCTTTCTGAAACCAAACTGCCTTTCTGTTAGCATATTGTGTTCTTCTAGATCAGGGGTTCTTAACTTGGGGTCCACGGACCCCCAAGGGGGGTCCATGGATGAGCTTCAGGGGGTCCGTGAAGGTCAGAATAATTGAGAACAATTTCGTGATGCCGTTTGGCATCATTAACAGACAAAAAAAAAAAAAAAAAAATCGAGAAGTCTTGAAGAATTCTGGTGTTCATTAACACAAGCCTACCCCTGTCTGGCACAGCGAGCTATGGGTGCTGTGATTCCGTTTGCTACTACATACCTTTGTTAGTCAGGGTTTTCAGCGCTTGTTTCTATCAAAACGAAAAGTCGAAATCAACTGGATGTCAACGATGAAATGCGTGTTTCCTTGTCAAAAACCACTCCACAAATTCATCATCTTATTCAAGCCAAACAACAACCCTGTCACTGAAATGAACTTTTGAGCAGAGTTAAAGTTTATTTTGTTTAATTTGCACAAGTTGGATGTATTTCATTTTTTCATCGAGCGGCCATTAGCTTTTCTATGAAAGAGTGGGAAACAATTCTTTGTAAAGACAGTTTTATATTTTGTGTATGTCATACACTGCGTGATGTAGTTTTCAATAAAATAAAGTACATTCATTGCAATGAAAATGCTGTATTTGTGCTTATGTGCATTTTTGTAGGGAGGGGTTCATAGCTTTCACTAGAGTCGCGAAGGGGTCCGTGACTCAAAAAAGGTTAAGAACCACTGGTATAGATGGTTTACCCAAGCTTTTCTTATCAGCTTTTCCAGTATCTTACAACACTGGTTAGTGATACTGGTCGGTAGTTGAGTGGATCTTGTCTATTCGCTTTCTTGAATAAGGGAACAATGTTTACTTTCTTCCAAATATCAGTGTGTGTGTGTGTGTGTGTGTGTGTGTGTGTGTGTGTGTGTGTGTGTGTGTGTGTGTGTGTGTGTGTGTGTGTGTGTGTGTGTGTGTGTGTGTGTGTGTGTGTGTGTGTGTGTGTGTGTGTGTGTGTGTGTGTGTGTGTGTGTGTGTGTGTGTGTGTGTGTGTGTGTGTGTGTGTGTGTGTGTGTGTGTGTGTGTGTGTGTGTGTGTGTGTGTGTGTGTGTGTGTGTGTGTGTGTGTGTGTGTGTGTGTGTGTGTGTGTGTGTGTGTGTGTGTGTGTGTGTGTGTGTGTGTGTGTGTGTGTGTGTGTGTGTGTGTGTGTGTGTGTGTGTGTGTGTGTGTGTGTGTGTGTGTGTGTGTGGTATTGGTTGATGCTTGGCGGTGTTAGATAAGATCCGTGTACTATGCGGATGTGAGTGCTGGTAGTGTGAGATAGTGAATTACTAGTTGAAGTTTAGTGGAATTACTGTGACAAATAGTGTGGTAGACTGGTAGGCTGAGTGGTGTGCTAGTGAATGATGGTGGTCTGGCAGACTGAGTGACATGTAATGAACGTTCTGTGATGGCTATGCGTGATGTGGCCTTAATTGTTATACATACAGTGGCACTGATGGCTAGAATGACAAATAAGTAGACAGAAAACCCCAAATCAGAGGTGAATGTTTTTCATCAGAAAACTAGCGGTAAACATTCTCTGCACGCATAACATTGATGAGAGAGAGACAGGTAGTGTAGGTGACAAACAGACAGAAGGACAGAAAAAGACAGGCATACAGACAAACAAATAGGGATAAATGCAAAACCAAAATGACTGACAGATGGAACAGATAGACAGATAAACAGGGAGAGAGGAAGATGAGTTCATACTTGAACCCTGTGATTCTTTCTATTCCTGTCCTCCTCTCCTCCTACTTTACGTTTCTAATCCTAATCCTTCCTTCCTCCCTCTATTCCTTCACTGCCTCCTTTTCCTCCTCCCAACCCGTATTCTTTCCCCTGCCTCCCTTCCCATCCTGTCATTTTCTGCCAATTCTTATCCTCTTTTCTTCCCCTCTGTCTACTTTTTCAGTCCCACCTTTATCCCCCCCTCTCTCCCTCCTTGCCCCATTGCTTAAACGTTAACGCTCCCTCTCTTTCTCCTATCTATTATTTCTCTAGTTCTCCCCCCCCCCCCGACTCTCTCTCTCTCTCTCTCTCTACTTTTCCCTCCTACCTAATCTCTCTCCCTTTCCTTCGAAATCCCTCCTTCCCAACACTGTCTTCCTCTCCAACCACTAATACACCCACCCACCCCTGTCCCCTTATACTGCTTCACCATGTCCTCCCCTCCCCTCCCTCTCCTTTACCCCTTACCCCAACACACCTGCCTCTGTAATTAACCTGTCGCACTTGATACTGTTCACTCTAATTTTGTCCCGTCGACAACCCACAAGTTCAGGCATTTACTGTTTGCATATGAAAATGTGCATCATTAATCGCACTGGCCTCCAGAAGCTAAATTCTGCCTGGTCGTGTGAAGCTTATACCAGTGAATTTGGTCGGATACAATTAATTACAGCTTTACTGAATATAAAAGAAAATTAAAATCCACATGTTCTCGTCTGACAACCATGAGACAATTGTATTAATTTTAGGAAGAAGCTCTAGTAGTTAAGACGATAGACAGCCGAACCTGAAGATATACACATGACGTGCAGGAGACATGATGCAGAATAGGGCCAGAGGTGGGGACGTTTGGTGCAAAGGTAACAAGGTTAATACGATTTAAATTCGTCTCTGCAGCATAAAGCAAAAAAAAAATAGAGAACTATTGTCGTCTGTATCCACTCTGAACCCCAGTATCATAAATGTTTTATACGTCCTACCGCCCGACGATTACATTCACCTGTATGAAAACAAATATCGATGTTAGTTTTCTTTCCTTCATCTTCTGACGTGAACATACTCTGGTAGTGCTAAGAATAACACAAAGAAAATCAGTGTAGTGAAAGGGTTAATATAAACTGCTTCCAACCCTTGCAACCTGTCAGAGGTCTTCCCTGAGTTTGATAAAATGGTTTGGGGGTAGAAAGACTACTAAAGACAAGAGGGACAATATCAGGAACATGTGGAAACGACGAGAAAAGATGCAAGAACAGTAAAGTGGAAGGCAGGAAGTAATGGACAGTAAAAGATGAAACAAAAAGACGTAAAAAGGAGACAATAAGAGAAAATACGAGGCAAAGGAGATAAAAATAAAAGATGTGTCAAAGTGGAAATGAAGTAATTCCGTTTTCTTGGTTGTATCGTATTCGCAGAAGACAGCAAGAAGAAGAAAGAAGAGAAATAAAAAACAAGAGAAAAAAAAAAGAGAACGAAAAAGACAGAGGTGGTCAGGGAGATTCGAAAAGAAGAGAGAGGGGAAGATGCAGGAAAGGAAGAGACCATCAAATAAAAGGAAACAGTAGGGGGAAAACAGAGAAAGAAAAATGTGGGAGTCAAGTGGGTAAGTGGAGGCACGAGGAAGAGGAGTGATAAGGGGAAAAAAGGAGAGGGAGTAGGTGGAAGAAAATGGGAATTGAAGGAGAAAGGAAGGGCTATTAAAAAAAAAAAAAAAAAAAAAAAAAAGAGGAGACAGGACGAAAGGATAATTTAAGATGCTAATACTGTATGTACGGTAATAGGGTTGGCCAGGTATGCTGCCTAGTACGTTTTTTGTTACTGTATTATATTTTGCCAAGCAGTAAGAAAAGAGAAATGCGAAAACACGATGGATGGAAAACGAACACTACAGAAGATTTGGGAAGTACTAAAGAAGAGGTAAGACAAGAAAAAAAAATGGGGACACTGAACGCAAGGGATTTTAAGGACAGTGAGTAGGTGCAGGGGCTGAAAGAGTGATTCCTTTTCATGGTTAAATAAAATTCCTGTAAGGTAAGAAGAGTGGGACAAAAAAGAAAGCCATGAGACGTGAAGCTGTCAGAAAAAGGGGAACATACAGCAGAAAAGAAAAAGAGAAAAAGAGGGAAAAGGGTAATAAAAAAGAGAGATACGAGATAAGGGACATTCGAAAAGCTCAAAGGTGGATGAAGGGTCAAGACGAGTGATTCATTTTTCTTGGTTGTGCTATGTTTCCTGGGAGGCGGAGATATAGATAGGAAAAGGATAACATGGGAAGATAGAAAACAGAAGAAAATGAGATATGCAGATAGGCTGAGTGGGGTAAGGTAAAATGACAAGAAAGGAAGGGGGGGGGGGGAAAGCGAGGAGAATGGAGAAAGAAGGGGAGAGAAGAAAAAGACAACTTGAGATGAAGATACTGAAGGGGAAGAGGAAAAAGAGGTGAGACAGATGCTACGAGGTAAAAAAAAAAAAAAAAAAAAAAAAAAAAAAAAAAAAAAGGCAGTTGGAGGCATAAGACGAGATATTCCTCTCTGGCGTTTGTTTTATATTTCTTGTGTGGGTTTGGTGCCCTCAGGTGGCCGCCAGGTAGGGCTAACAACGATACCTGATGAGAGAGTCAGACGCGGCAGGGAAGGGGATGAGGGGAGAATAAGGAATAGGAAAGAGGGTGAGATGAGAAGAAGAGAAGAAAAGGTGATGGAATGAGAAGAGGGGGAGGTGGGGGAGAAGGTGAATGAATAGGGGGAAAGGTTAGATGAGAGGAAGAAAAGATGAAGTTGGGGAAGCAGGGGTAGTGTGGGGAGAAGGTGAAGGAATAGAGAGAGGGGGAGATGGGGGAAAATGGTGAAGGAATGGAGATAGGAGGAGAAATCGGTGAAGGGAAGGGTGAGGAGATAAAGATCATAAGAGAGATGTGTTAGAGAGGGGTGCGGTTTGAAGAGGAAAGGTAGGGAGGACGGAGAAGGGATAAGGATATTTATACCATAGATACTCGTGTATGTATTATTGTGTCTTCACTTAAGAGGCCGTTCCTTAGCAATTTAATGCAAACGAATAAAAAAAGTGAGCAACTGTATTCACCTAATTACCACTAATTAACCCACGGACATGACACTGATGACTATATTCACCTAATTACCAATAATTAACCCACTGACATGACACTGATGACTGTATTCACCTAATTACCACTAATTAACCCACTGACATGACACTGATGACTGTATTCACCTAATTACCACTAATTAACCCACGCGCTGACTGATAATTACTGACATTAAAAGCCCACACTTGTACCGTATAACAAACAACCTCAAACGATTTTTATTCGAGGTTTCCACTAGGTTAACAGATGCTGGAGAAGGACGCCTTCATGTGGTGGCACTGATATAACCGAGCGGCTTCACTGTCCTGTTATACAAACATCTCTCTACTCCCTCCCTATCCCCAGGAACAAGGATGGTTGACTGTACGAGATGGGTGGCTTTAACCTGCAGTCCACTGGGTTCACATTTCACATGAACCTGGGGCTAAACAACAAATACTACTATTACATAAATAACAATAACTACTACTACTACTACTACTAGCTACCACTTGTTACTACTGCTACTACTTTTATTACTACCATAGTATTACTACCACTACTACTATATACCACTTTTGCTACTACTACTATTTCTGCGCGAAGATATCAAAAATACCGCCCACGTATTCCCTGCGCGTCATAAAAAGCGACCAATCTTTCCAGTACAGTGACGTCCTCTAGTTTATTCTTGATACTTGGTTCAGAGGAAACTTTCTTATTTACTGGTGATATCTGATATAGCCTTCAATGGCCCATTCATCGCAACAAATCTTATAAGAGCTGAATCATAGTGGGGCGAGAGAGAGAGAGAGAGAGAGAGAGAGAGAGAGAGAGAGAGAGAGAGAGAGAGAGAGAGAGAGGTGAAATGGCACCTCCTTTTTCCTATAGTTCATTCATTTTAACAAGACCGATATTTTCGTCCCTTTGCGGTTTATTTCACGTGTCTCAGTCGAACAATAAAATAATACTACTGTTCGGCATCATGTCCGCAGCACTTCTTCGTGACCAGCATAATATCCTATGTTAATCTCTTGTAACGGATTAATATTAAAGATGGCGAGAGGGCAACTTTGCATCTAGGTAAAGTGAATAGGGTATTGCGAAGGAATGTGTTGACCTCAGGCTCCAGTACAAGCATCCTCGTACCTCCTACAGCAGAGTAGTGGTGGGAACTGAAGGCCTAATTATGGCTTCACGTCTCCTGTTTCACATCCCTAGAGATCTGCGGCAACAGTTTTGGTCTTTCCACCTCATGTGAATGTAGGAAACTGATTTCGCCTGCTTTGATGATGATGATGATGATGATGATGATGATGATGATGACGATGACGACGGTGACTAGGAAAACGGTGACTTTGGTGGTGGTGATTAGAAACAAACAGAGTGATTATCGGTACAGCAGGCTCCCGTACATTACTTACTTCAATAAGTACTGTAATATGTACATTACCTGTATATCATCGCAGTTCATCCTTCACAAGAATGGTCTTAAATCCTGGATCATTTGTGTTAATTATAGTGTAGGAGCCAGCGTGGACCAAACACGTTAATTAATTACGTGCTGTCCAGGTAATGTCGTAATGATTCACCTGACCTTTATAAACACATCCCAAGTCCACCCAAGTGAAAGCTTTACGATAATTATCTTAAATTACACCATCATTAATCGCAGTGTTTTAGTTAGGTAGAAACCACCATGTTGATTGATTTACACACACACACACACACACACACACACACACACACACACACACACACACATAGATAGATAGACGTGAAATCCTAAAATTTTTCTGTAATCCATGAAACCATTTACAACGTCGGGTTGTAACCATATAACCAACAAACTATAATAATGAAAGTTGCTCCAACCGGATGTGTACCAAAAAAGGCTTCCACTGGAGGGATGATTAGGCATTATTTCTCACATACTGCCATTCAGGCGCGAGTGACTGCTTACTCTGTCTTGACTGTCTTCACTGAGTTGCCTTGCCCCATGTCCCTTTACTTCTGAAGGGGTAATAAATGAGTGAATGAAAAACAGATGGACAGACAGACACATACACAATGGCACATTAAACACTCACGTATGTAGCTGTAGTTATTATGAAACATTTACCGTTTACAGATACCGTGTTCTCATGTAAGAGGCTGTAAGATTAAATGAAGCAATATCGACCCAACACGGACCCGGCCCAACACCAGAGCGTCCAGAGGGGAGGCGGGTGTGTGGGGATATTGAAGATTCTGAGGTGGTCTCCAGCCGCCAACCTCAGCACTTCAGTCTTGATAAACGCGCTGACTCCTTCCACTGTATCAGTTTCAAGCAGCAATTCCGCCTGGCAGTGACTGAGAGGAAACCATCTCACAGAGTTACACAGCCAGCACCACACGGCATGAAATAATATCTGGCACTGCACCATACCTCCATAGTGAGGTAGCCCAGCTGGGGTTAGCCTAATTAGGTATTACCAGGCCATACTGACACATTACCATGGGTTACACAGCCAGCACTACATGGCATGAAATGTATCTGGCACTACACCACACCTCCATAGTGAGGTAGCCCGGCTGGGGTTATTTAGGTATTACCAGGCCATACTGACACATTACCATGGGTTACACAGCCAGCACTACATGGCGTGAAATGTATCTGGCACTACACCACACCTCCATAGTGAGGTGGCCCGGTTGAGGTTAGTCTAATTAGGTATTACTAGGCCATACTGACACATTACCACGGAAATACCACACCACTATACTCGTTTTACTCTAACTTGGCTTAATTTTAATCTCTTCCCATCTTTAGTGCTTAGTTTTAACAAAATACAAACACTAAAAAAAATAGTAATGAAGTGCTATGGGAAGAATGTAGAGCTTCATGAAGCAGGCTGCAAAAGGACGAAAATCTGGGCCAAGTTAAAGTAACACGAGTATAACAGCTTCATTACCTTCCATGCCACCAGTGTTTCATTAAAGATAACTTAAAAATCACGTCAGTTTTCACTGCCCCACACAAAATTACGATATAAATTACGTACTGCATACTATCTCCCTCAGGCTGCAGGTATATTCTTTTTGTTCTAGGTAGGTCTAAAACTGCCGCCTCTTCATCTTCAATGCTCAGCCTTAACAAGAGATTAGCACTAGAATATGATGCTAGTCACCTAATTCTGCCACAGAACTGCGTGAAGTAAGCTCCAAAAGGACGAAAATCTGGGTCCACTTAAGGTGCAAGAACTATAGTAAATTCCATTGCACACAAGATCACAGGATGAATCATTTCACATCGCACACACTTAGGCAGATAACAGCTTCCACTCCAGAGCATCCCACTCCATACCATCACTGCTCCACACAAAGTTACATTACACACACTTAGGTAGATAACAGCTTCCACTCCATGCCATCCCACTCCATACCATCACTGCTCCATACAAAGTTACATGACACACACTTAGGCAGATAACAGCTTCCACTCCATGCCATCCCACTCCATACCATCACTGCTCCACACAAAGTCACATCACACACTCTCAGGCGATAAAGATTCCACTCCACACCATCCCTGCTCCACACGTCATGGTACACATCACAGTTTCTGGCAGGTGGAAACTCCTTAGGATTCACAGTGAAATGCTCATCCCATGTTTTCAAGATCGATACAAGTATCTCAAGATCGATACAAGTATCTCACCGAAAAGTCTAAACATTTGAATGTATGTTTTCAAACGTGTCTCTTCTGGACGACCATTACGTTTATCCCTTCACTACGAAGACATTCTTTTCATTTAGCTAATTTTACTGCTACAAAACGAGTTTGATCCGTTTAGGAGGGCACCCTAGAAGTGAAGGTGTTAATAAAAACAATACCCAATCCATCTGATTCAAAAATGTGTCCTAAGATGAATGCAATCGTCCAGGTTACTCAAAATATTACAAAATAAAAACACCAACACTGTAAAATGATCAATATTCGTGTAGGGAAAATTGTCACCGTCACAGTCAAACCCGATGTCACAGATTATTATCTACGACTCTAACAACTCTGATGGCAACTACTGATATACAGACACCCAAGTTAACTGGCCATCCCACCGTGGGTCCATTAACACACGTAATCATAGTTCAATTAGCTAACACCATCATTTCCATAAACCTGTTATGTATGAGTAATATCCCCACCCTGCCATAAACCACCACATAACCACCTCTGTCACAGCTTGGATATACACAAACCATACCTTCCCTCCTCGCATTAACTACTTTAGCCCGAGGACATCTTTCGTAGTTTTTCCTTGCAGCAACCACACTATTTTCTCTTTCGGACAGCATGGTATTAGTGAAGGTATTAATGAAGGTAATACCTAAGTCAGCCAGTTCAAGGAAAGATCTTTAGTGGTTCAAGGGTTAGCTAATGGAGTCTATAACCTCACCAGTTCAAGGAAAGATCTTTAGTTGTTCAAGGGTTAGCTAATGGAGTCTATAACCTCACCAGTTCAAGGAAAGATCTTTAGTGGTTCAAGGGTTAGCTAATGGAGTCTATAACCTCACCAGTTCAAGGAAAGATCTTTAGTGGTTCAAGGGTTAGCTAATGGAGTCTATAACCTCACCAGTTCAAGGAAAGATCTTTAGTGGTTCAAGGGTTAGCTAATGGAGTCTATAACCTCATCAGTTCAAGGAAAGATCTTTAGTGGTTCAAGGGTTAGCTAATGGAGTCTATAACCTCACCAGTTCAAGGAAAGATCTTTAGTGGTTCAAGGGTTAGCTAATGGAGTCTATAACCTCACCAGTTCAAGGAAAGATCTTTAGTGGTTCAAGGGTTAGCTAATGGAGTCTATAACCTCACCAGTTCAAGGACAGATCTTTAGTGGTTCAAGGGTTAGCTAATGGAGTCTATAACCTCACCAGTTCAAGGAAAGATCTTTAGTGGTTCAAGGGTTAGCTAATGGAGTCTATAACCTCACCAGTTCAAGGAAAGATCTTTAGTGGTTCAAGGGTTAGCTAATGGAGTCTATAACCTCACCAGTTCGGAAAACCTCACTTAAACAGAATATAATCGTGTGGATAAAGCCAGAATAAATAATAACAGATCCTCGTGGTGAAGGGTTTAACACCACCAGGTAACCACCTCCATGACGGCTTTGATCTACACAACCCCTCCCGTTAAACTGATAATCCGATTATCATTAGTATTTACAGCGGCTCCATAATACAACTAACCACAACATACCATCCCTAAAACTAATAGGGCTAAATGGATACCACTTATCCCGTGTGTGTGTGTGTGTGTGTGTGTGTGTGTGTGTGTGTGTGTGTGTGTGTGTGTGTGTGTGTGTGTGTGTGTGTGTGTGTGTGTGTGTACAGATTTATAGATATAATTAGACAGACACAGACATAGTTAGATACACTGATAGTTGGACAGACGTTGATATACAGGTAGATAGATAGACAGATGAAAAGATAGAGAAATACCCTGTACATAGACACGTCCCCTGGGAATGCAAGGTTTAAGCCTCTGCATGTTTTATGTGAAGCCCCACAACTGCACACTTCCAGTCGTGAACCAATCCGGCGTTCCCTCATCACCCCCACCCTAGCAACCCATTCACCATCACTGCTTCTCTCTCTCTCTCTCTCTCTCACACACATCAGATGTCAACACAGCTATGCTAATGTCAGCCACATGGTCCACATATAACCTTACAGTATATTACCAAGTTAACTACACGATTATGGCCAAGCTAGCTCACTGTCACCGCCCTTATCCCCCCGTCCCCAGCTTCCCTCGCCCCCTCTATCTCCCTGTCACCCCTACCCCCACCCCCCACAACACCCCGGCTCAGCGACACAGTGGAGGGGTTTAAACTGTGCACATTAAAGGGAAGCCAGGCTTTATCCTTTTGCTTTATTTATCTCCGCTACTTTCTGCTTCTAGAGACTTCCTTGCTCAGTCACCTGTCTTCCTTGCTTTAACTCGATTTATTTATGATTCCCTTTAGTATTCCCTTTGCTTGGTCATCTGCTCTGTTACGCGTCACATATGCACTGCCATTTGCTGTATTTGCTGACACTCTCAATATATGGTTTGCCACTCCCTGTATTTGCTTTGCCACAGGCTTGTTTACTTTGCCATTTCCTATATTAGTTTTACCACCCGTAATATTTGCTTTGTCACTCGCTGTATATTTGTGATTTATTACTCATTATATATGGTCCGTTACTCGCTAATTTTCTTTACCTCTCGTTATATCTGCTTTGTCATTCGCCATATTTACTATGCCACATGCGATATTTGCCACTCGCTGTAACTGTTTTGCCACTCGCCATATTTACTTTGCCACCAGCGATATATGCTTTGCCGATGGCTGTATTTGCTGTACCACTCGCTTATTTACTTTGCCACTCGCTTATTAACTCTGCCGCTCGGCATATTTGTTCTGTCACTCAAATTACCTACTATTCTTCACTTCAATCACTCTGCCACCCCATACCGTAATACCGGTACCTATTCTTTACTTCGTTCGTTGTTATTCGTCATTCAATTTGGCACTAGTTTTGTTTATTCATTCAACCATTTGCTTTAATTCACCACCACTCTGAATTATGCACTGGCGTTTTTTCACACGTCATTTCATTCATTCACTCAACCCATCTCTCACTCCACTTCCTCTCACTCTATCACTTACTGCATTCATACTCTTTGCCCACCATTCATCAATACCATTCACTTTCCCTATCACTCTCTTCACTCACACACATTCAATTCCTACTCCACCATTCTCTTCACTCAATTCGCCATTCACTCCTCACGAGTTACTCAATTCTGTTGCATCCCCAATTACTTCACACACACACACACACACACACTTCCCACTTCGCCAACCACCACACTTCACTTGCTGCACTTATTTTAACTCCCTCAGTTTTCTCCCTCCACTCGCTCTTTCACTTCCAACTTTTCTCCTTCCGTCTCTCAGTGGTGTGTGGTTCTGCTCTCTTCTTCCTCCTCCTTTACCCCTATCACTTTATACCCCTTCACTGTGAGGACGCATTGTGCTCTCTCTCTCTCTCTCTCTCGTTCCATGTTTTCTCAAACTGGTGAGAAGGAGAACAGACTATGAGAGGAGGCAGAATGGCAGGGAAAAAAATGAAATAAAGAGGAAGGGAGAGAGGGATCAAAAATAATTATAAAAAAAAATTACAGCAGGAGCAATGTTGGGTGACTGTGGGAAAGAGAATAAAGAGATGGAATGGAGAAAGAATGGAATGGATGGAAACGAGGACGTGAGGGAAGGGAGGGAGCTGGGAAAGAGAGAGAGAGAGAAAGTAAAGAACGAGATGTAGAGAGACGGATGAGACAAAGTACTGAAGGAGAGAATGTAGGAAAACAGAATAAAGAGAAGGGAAGGGGAGAAAGAGGAAGGAAGAGAGGAGGGAGGGAGGAAAAAATTGACAGAATGAGATTAAACGAGAGAAAGAGAGAAAAAGTGGAGGGAGGATTGGATAGAGGGGTGTTAGGGAGGAGATAAGAAAAACAGAGGGTGAGAGAGTAGTAAAACGCTAGGAAGGGGGAAGGGAGGGGGAGCGAAAGGTAAAGTGAAGGGAGTGAGGATAAGAATAATAAAAAAAAATTGTAACGAGAGAGAGAGAGAGAGACAGACAGACAGACAGACAGAGAGTCAAAATCCCCCTGGGTGAACTCTCCTCTACGTGCAGTTTGTTGGCCTCTCAGTAAAATTAAAACCACTCCCAGAAGGCCATCACCCACACCAGCCGGAGGCAGGAAAAGAAAGAAGGAAAGGGGATCCTGGGACCATACAGATGTTACTGTTGTGAGTACGTGGTTTGGCTTAATAGTAATTGTCTGTCCAATATTCATGTATAATTACAGAGTATGAACACACACACACACACACACACACACACACACACACACACACACACACACACACACACACAGTCACAGCAGCTTGGGATAAAAACCAATCTCTCAGGCTGTTCCCGCAAATGGATGGGGTGACACTATCACTAGAACGGATCAGCACCAAGCACCCCAGATTTTTCACTTCAGTACCTAAAAACTGAAAAATAGTAGGCCTAATGAAAGAAATGAGGAAGACTTGAATCATTGCGAATGAATGGGAAAAAGTAAAAATCTGAGCACTCGCGCGCGCGCGCGCGCGTGTGCGTGTGTGTGTGTGTGTGTGTGTGTGTGTGTGTGTGTGTGTGTGTGTAGTACTTGAAGGAATCGTATCCACATATAAAACTATCATTAATTACCTATAAAATGTCTGTTGGTTCGTAGCCAAATATTATTATCATCATCATCATCATCATCATCATCACAAGGGTGGATGGGATGCAACAAATAGGAAAAAAGAGCACAAAAGAACTATCGACAAAGTTCCCTGTGCAATAATCCATGTACCTATTCACTCATCACTGAAGCTTTGGCAGCTCCCTGCTTCACCTCACAGGCCAGACTATGCACACAAAATAAGGTGGTTCATATTGCCTTTGGGACAGACACCATTCCTTCACTGCTAACCTATATAATGAATGCAAACCTTGTCGTACGCATCTGCATACATGCATTCATTTCTTTCTATCCATTTATCTTTACATATTACAGTGTGATGCCGTATCGTATGAGGTGTGGCCTCGACTAAAGGACCTTGTCATTTCTGTTCCTACTCATTAACGACCACTTTTCTCACGATTGGTCCCATACAAAACCATACTTTCGCGCACTTATCACCTCACTTCGTTCTAGGTCTCCCGCTCCTTCTTCCACCTCACTGTCAATTCTTTTGTTTCCTTTCCATGCACGTGTTGAGAAGCTTGGGAGCAAGGACACATCCCTGTTTTATTCCTGTACTTACTGGGAAGATGTCGGATGTTCCTCCTCCACACTTGACAGCACTCTCAGTGTTTGAATACAGGCCAGCGATCAGTCGGATTATCCCTGCGAGGATCTCACAGAGTCGCGGGACCACCCACAGTGCCTCCCATGTTACTGAGTCAAACACTTTCTTAAGATCCACACAGGCTGCAAGCAGACCATCTCGATACTTAATGCGGCGTTTCACGCGAACTCGAAGCGCAAGGATGTGGTCAACTGTAGACTTCTTGGGTGTGATTCCGGTCTGGGACAAATACGTTATGTGGGTGAAAGAGTTAATCCTCAGTATGTTGCATGTGAAGCCCCACAGTCACGAACTTCCAAATCTGAACCAGTCTGTCCTTCACTCATCTCCTCCCACCCTATCAACTCTCTCTCTCTCTCTCTCTCTCTCTCTCTTAGACACGATTGTCATACCCTGCAACAAACAGCTCAAAAATACCCTGTAATATCTTAAGTCCTTCGAGTTTGTTTTCCATAATTTCAAACTCCCTGATATTGTTTGCCACTCAGCATTCCACTCCTCTCTTTTCTCTCCCTCACCTCTCCCATATTCCCTCCGTCTAACGTATTTCTCCCGTATTTCTCCCCGCCTCCCTCCTGTCTCTCCTTCTCCTCCATTTCTCTCCCATCTCCCCCTGCCCTCCTCTCTCTCTCACCTCTCCCCTACCCCCTTTCCTTCTCCTACTCTCCCCTCTCCCACCTCTCTCCCCCATCAGATGTCAAGACAAGTATGCAAATCCCAGCCACATGACCCATAAACAGCCTTACATTACCAAGTTAAATGAGCGGTTATGGCCAGGCTAGCTCACTGTCACCGCCGTTACTCCCCCCCCCCCTCTCTCCCAGGTTAAAGCTTCCTCCCTCTCTCTCACCCTCAGCCCCCACCCCCACCCCTCACAACAACCCGGCTCAGCGTCAGAGTGGACGGGTTTAAAACTTTATAAATTGTGCACATGAAAGGGACGGCAGGCTTTATCCTCCATTCTGCTTCATTCAACTCCGCTTCTTTCTTTGTGTAGAGGGTTCCTTGCTGTGTAACTTGTCTTACTCGCTTTAGCTCGCTCTATTTCACATTCTCTTTACCACTCCTATTGCCTACTTATTTGCTTTACTGCTTGCTACATGTGCAATGCCACTTGCTATACCTGCTTCGCCACTCGTAATATTTGCTTTGCCTTTCGCTGTATTTTTTTTTTTCACTCTTCACATTTGCTTTGTCACTCGCTTACTTACTTTGCCACTAGTCATATTTGCTTTCCCACTGACTGTATTTGCTTCGCCACGCCATATTTGTTTCGCCACTCGCTGTATTTGCTGTGCACTTGCTATAGCTGCTTTGGCACTTGTTATATTTGCTGTCATTCGCTATATATTTATGTTTTGGCACTGTAATATCGGCTCTGTTATTTGTTATGTATGCTTTGCCACTCGATGTACTTGGTTCGTTGCTCGCTTATTTCCTTTGCCACTCGTCATATTTTCTTTGTCACTCTCATTAACTACTCGTCTTCCCTTACATTACTCTGCCACTCGTTCCATACCGTAATACGCATTCTTTTCTCCACTCACTGTAACTCGTCATTCACTTAGGCACTTGTTTGGTTTATTCATTCTATCACTTGCTTTAATCCACCACCCATTCTGTATTATACACTGTCATTATTATTGAACGCCATTAAATTCATTCACTCACCCCACTCCCTAGTTCATCACCAGCTTCATACATACTCTTGTCCCACTATCCACTCATACATCTCACTTTCACTTTCCCCAGCACTCTCTTCACTCACTCACCCTCAGTTCCTACTCCACCATTCTCTTAACTCAGTTCACCATTCATTCCACCTTCGTCACTCTCAAATCTGTTACATCCCCAACCACTTTATTCACACACACACACACACACACACACACACACACACACACACACACTTCCTACTTCACCAACCACCTCACTTCACTTGCTTCACTTATTTTAGGTCACTCAGTTTTCTCCCTCCACTCGCTCTCTTTCACTTCCAACTTTTCTCCTTCCGTCTCTCAGTGGTGTGTGGTTCTGCTCTCTTCTTCCTTCTCCTTTACCACGCTCACTTTATACCCCTTCACTCTGAGACGCCTCTCTCTCTCTCTCTCTCTCTCTCTCAAAGTGTCACCACTCAACCCTCACCCTCCACTTTTTAACTGCCCTCCTTCCAACCACTCTTTCACCCAGCCCGTCTCTCGAGCCCACTTAATTTTTCCTCGGAATGAACAGTTTTGAAGAGAGAGAGAGAGAGACAGACAGACAGACAGACAGAGAGAGAGAGAGAGAGAGAGAGAGAGAGAGGGGGGGGCGAGGAGTGGTGGAGGAAGGGATGGAACGAGGGAGACGGAATAAAAATTAAGAGCAAGTGGACAAAAAATCGTGACATGAATACACACAGCACACACACACATCCACACACTCATCGCTACTAATGAGGTGCTCTGCCTTCCCACTACAAAACTCCCACGACTCCTACTCTACCTATCCACCATCCCCTACAGAAAGCCAGAAACCTGACCCAACACACACTAGACAGTGAAAAAACAATTCAAAAATGACGCTTGGTGTGCTACAGTGGGGCAGTAGCTACCGTTAAATACTGTGAAGTATTGTTAACAGGATAGGGAGTTGTGCGGCGGTTGGTAATCGAAGCAGTCAATTTTTACTGTATTCACCATACCAAAGCAGAAATGGTTAGAGTATGTGGACAGGAGTGTACTGGCTAGCTGGGATGGAGGACTCCTTGTTCACGAGAGGGCAAGACACCCTGTGAAGATGGATTTTGTAGGTGGGGCAGTGAGGTGTAAATCAAAGAGTTGTTTGGTGAGCAGAAAGGAGTGGACTGGATGGGCTGGGATGGTGTAGTTATGGACATGCCAGGGGAAGATGCCCTGTGTAGATACCCTGTGCATTTTGTATGTGACGCGGTAAAATGCCAGTCAAAGGTTTGTGTGGTAGGCAGACAGGAGTGGATGGGTGTATTGGATGGGTTAATATGGTGGTAGGTGATGGGGCTGGGTATGATTACTAGAACCTATAATGAGGGAAGCTTTATGAAGCTGGCATTAAGGTGGAAACATACAGTAGCTACTCTACTAGAAGTTCGTTAAGAGAAGGTAGATAAAGTGAGGGGTTGACAAAAAGGAGTGGGCGGGATGGACTGAGAAAGTGGGGCATGACTGAATGAGTATACCCTGTAAAGCTGGGTGTTTGATGTGAAGTGCCACTGGTGGTGAGAAGATATAATTTACATGTTTCTCTTTAAGTTTTGACGAGAGGAAGTATCAAAAGGGTGAGGTGGGTGGAAAGGAGTAGGCTGGATGGGCTGGTATTGTGGTGGGTAATGAGCCAAAGCGGGACAATGCACCGTGCAGATGAGCATGGCAGATTGACAGACATGGGCGTGGCGGTGTTTAGCATTCAAAGTTGTCTCCAACAACAAGAATATATAATTAAGCACGCGACGCACTTGTATACTCGTACAAGGAATAAGTAAAAACTTGAAATAATAACGACGCATCCAAATACGGGTGTAATCGCGAAAGGAGAGAGAGAGAGAAAGCGTTAGCAAAAATCTCCCAGTTGGATTACAGCTAATGGATGGGGTGACAGGCGCATATGATGGAGCAACACTAAACACCTCATGTTTTTCACTTCAGCATAAAAAAAAGAAAAAATGGACAATGGCTACCAGGTCAAAAGTGATAAAAAATGAGGGGAAGACTTTAATGATGAGCGAATGGACAGGTAAAAGTAAAAATGTTAGCACTCTGTTGCTAGATCTCCAGGTTCTGTACTTTCCGCTTCCTGTTTCTGAATCCCTCCCATCCCATGTACTCGTATTACTGGGAAAAGGACTACAGGATGATAATAATGATGACTGTGATGTGTGATGATGACGATGATGATGATGATAAATTAACCTGATAAAAGTTTCAATAAGGAGTGAGCCGGCAACGAAAGCCTCAGGGTACTTGGGTTATGCCCATTGTATGGTGTGGTGTGAGAGGATGATTTTTGTCATGTGGTGTGAGAGTATGGTTCGGAATGGTATGGTGTGATGTGATGTGGTGTGTTGCATGATGTGGCGTGTTGTGCAGTGTGGTGTGCTGTGCTGTGCTTTGGTGTATGATGGAGATTTTTCTGTGCAATGATGTGAGAGGATGGTGTGTGGTTTGTTGTGGTGTGTAAGGGTGATTTTTGCGTATAGTGTCGTGACAGGATGGTGTGTTGTGGTGTGAGGTGTGCTGTGGCAAGTAAGGGTGATTTATTATGCCGTGGAGAGAGACGATGATGTGGTATGGTGTGCTGTGGTGTGTGAGGATGATTTTTTGTGCCGTGGAGAGAGACGATGATGTGGTATGGTGTGTTGTGGTGTGTGAGGGTGATTTTTGTGTGGTGTGATGTGGTGTGTCAGAATGGTATGGTATGATGTGTTGAATGACGTGGTGTAGTTATGCACCCCGGGTCCTAAAATCGTTAGTACGAGACAGAGGGACAAAGCCGCTCCCAGAGGTACTCCTGCATCTGTAAAACAAATTAGGGAAAGTGTTGTATTATGAGTGAATGAGAGCCATGGCCCCAGCTGCCAGCAGCGACGGAGCAACTGGCCAGGACGCGCTGACACACGGAGCACCTGGCGGCTCGTGAGCTGGAGGGAGGGGAGGGTTGGGAACAGAAGTTGATTTGAGGAAGAGAATGGGGGAGAGGGAAGTGTGAGGAAGAGGTGGACAGAACTCGGACACACACACACACACACACACACACACACACACACACACACAAAGACCAAAATCATTAGTGTACTTACCCACTAACTGGGCGATAAATACAGCAATCACTGAACACAGCCAGAATAAAAGCATAAAACAATACCAACATTAAGTCAGGATAACAACAGCTACCATCGGTAGAGAGTTGGCCTGCAGTCCTGACGGACCCGGGTTCAAATCCCGCTGAGGCAGGGAACAGTTTAAGGATTTGAATTTCATAAAATCAGACTTTACTGATCTACCAGAAGACCCGCCGACATGTCGTAAAAATACCCCCGCTAATACCAATACACCAGTCCTGTATGAGACAGCCCTAGCATGTATTCAGTATGGACGGGGGGTGTTAGCGCCGAAGTGGTGACATGTAGAGGTGTGCGTATGTAGGAGGACTACTGGGCCTTGAAAGCAGGCTGTGAAGCCTATGCCCAGAGTCGGTCACATAAAAAAAAAAAAAAAAAAACTCTACCAATCACAACAATACTAAAAACGAGTCTGATTAACAATAACTACCACACCATAAAACAATAACATCCATACCGACAATCACACAATCACCTCCAACAGTCACCGTAGAAACTGTCACCCAAACCACCACTGTGACAACAAAAACAGCCATAGCTGCAAAAATTACAAAAAACACTATTGTATCAACAATAACAGTCACCACTACAGCCATCATACCACCACCAACAGCAGCACTATCAACATCCACACCAACAAGATCTACTTCAACAATAACCACCCCAACAACACTATCTGCACCAATACTACCCACAACAAGAACAACCACCACAGCAACCACGCCATCGGCAATATCATCATCACCAGCAACAACCCAAACAATAATAACCACACCAACAGCAACCACAGGCCACAAAAATAACCCTAACTTACTCAACAACAACCACATCAACAGCAATAACCCCAAAAATGCTGTACCCAAAATAATGGCTATCATAACCACTACCACTACAAAAATAACAATCACAAATCAGTAACAAGTGCAACCATAACAATTCACAACACAATTACCATACCGATAACAACCACAAAAATACAATCCCACTTCACTAATAACCACTACTACCACAACAACACCCACCATCACCATCAGCCACCAACACCACTACCATCACAACAGGGGATTGGCAACCACTTCCTCGTGGGATCTGGCTCCCTCCTCCCTCAATACTGCTGCATTTTTCCTCCTCCTCCTCTGTTTGTCTTCTCTCTCCCTTCAAACTTTTCCTTCTCTCTCTCTCTCTCTCTCTCTCTGGTCACACAGCAAATAGCAAGATGTATTGTCAGGCGGTGGGTGGGGAGGGGTTACCGCCCCCCTCCCACCTGCAAAACCCGATATGCATCAAACGCTCCTACAACACGCCGGGGTAATCCAGTCCTACACCTGCACTGCCCTCACGCCTCGTAAAGAAGGGGCCAGACAGGGTGTGGAAAAGAGGCAGGGTGAAACATGTAGGGTGAAACAAAGAAACAAAACGAAGAGAATAGATAGGGTGAGGAAGTAAGGTAGGATGACGAAGTGAGGTAGAGTGATGAAGTGAGGTAGAGTGATGAAGTGAGGTAGAGTGATGAAGTGAGGTAGGGTGATGAAGTGAGGTAGGGTGATGGAGTGAGATACAGTGATGAAGTGAGGTAGGGTGAAGAAGAGAGGTAGGGTGAGGAAGCGAGGTAGGGTGAGGAAACTTAGGGTAAGGCAGAAATGTAGGGTGATGGAGGGGCGTAGAGTGAGGGAGCATGATAGGGTAGCTAACGAAATATGGTACCGGTAGGGGGAGGAAATGAAGTAGAGTGAGGAAGTGATGTAGAGTGAGGAATGAGGGTGGGGAAGAGGTAGGGTGAGTGAGGGAAGTAGAGTGAAGCAGAAAGGTAGAGTGAAATAAAAGTAGGATACGACAGGTGGTTGACAAGGATAGGTAGGGTTAGTTAGCAAGGTAGGATGAGGTAAAGATGCATGTGTGGTAGACAGACAAGGTAAGGCGGACAGTGTGAGAGAGAGTAGAAGGCAAGCAGGGTGAGACAAAAGTAGTAGGTAAGCTGTGTGATATTGTATGAGGCAGGGAGGGTGAGGAACGTTGGCAGTTTGAGGCAGGAAGTAGGCAGGGTGAGGCATTTATGATGCAGGAGGGATAAGGCAGTAAAGAATGTAGGTGGGTTGAGGCACAGTAAGGTGTATGTAGGGTGACGCAGTGCATGAGGTAAGTAAGGTGAAGTATTGTGGGAGGTCGGTAGGGTGAAGCTGAGTAGGAGACAGGAGGAGGGAGGGCAGGAGAAACAAAGGACCAGCAGAAAAGGAAGCTGCCAGGGTGAGGCACACTTAGAGTCGATGCAGTCCAGATGAGGCAAGGTGGAAGACAGGGTAGGAACTGTGAAAGGCAAGGAGACAGAAGGAAGGTAGAGACGATCACAGAGAAGACTGACGTACAGAAAGAAAGACAGGCAGAGAGGCAGGGTGAGGCACAAAACAAAGACAGGAAGAGAGAGGCACAGTGAGACAGAGAGGCAAGGGTAGGTAGTACAGGCTGGGTGGGACAGAGCGGCAAGGATAGGCAGAGGGAGGGAGAGGGAGACAGAGATGCAAGTATAGGCAGAGAGAGTCAGGGTGAGACAGAGGCAAGGATAGGCTGGGAGAGGCAGATTAAGACTGAGAGGCAAAGACACGCAGAGAAAGCCAAAGATAGGCAGAGAGAAGCAGGCGAGATAGAGAGGCAAGGACAGGAAGAGAGAGGCAGAGTGTGAAAGAGTGGCAAAGATAGAAAGAGAGTGGCAAAGTGAGACAAGGATAGGCAGAGAGAGGCAGAGTGTGACAATGGCAAGGATAGGCAGACAGAGGCACAGTGAGACAGAGATGTAAGTATAGGCAAAGAGAGGTAGAATGGGACACAGAAGCAGGATAGGCAGAGAGAGGCAAGGTGAGACAAGAAGGCAAGGATAGGAAGAGGGAGGTAGGGTGAGACAGAGAGGCAAGGATGGGCAGAGAGAGAGGTAGGGTGAGACAGAGAGGCAAGGATAGGCAGAGAGAGGTATGGTGTGACAGAGAGGCAACGACAGGCAGAGAGAGGTATGGTGGGACAGAGAGGCAAGGATAGGCAGAGAGAGGTATGGTGGGACAGAGAGGCAAGGATAGGCAGAGAGAGGTATGGTGGGTCAGGGAGCCAGGATAGGCAGAGAGAGGTATGGTGGGACAGAGAGGCAAGGATAGGCAGAGAGAGGTATGGTGGGACAGAGAGGCAAGGATAGGCAGAGAGTGGTATGGTGGGACAGAGAGGCAAGGATAGGCAGAGAGAGGTATGGTGGGTCAGAGAGGCAAGGATAGGCAGAGAGAGGTATGGTGGGACAGACAGGCAAGGATAGGCAGAGAGTGGTATGGTGGGACAGAGAGGCAAGGATAGGCAGAGAGAGGTATGGTGGGACAGAGAGGCAAGGATAGGCAGAGAGAGGTATGGTGGGACAGAGAGGCAAGGATAGGCAGAGAGAGGTATGGTGGGACAGACAGGCAAGGATAGGCAGAGAGTGGTATGGTGGGACAGAGAGGCAAGGATAGGCAGAGAGTGGTATGGTGGGACAGAGAGGCAAGGATAGGCAGAGAGAGGTATGGTGGGTCAGGGTGCCAGGATAAAAAGTGAGGCATGGAGGCTCTTGAACAATAAAGAAAACAGGAAAAGGAGGAGAACGCAGTTTAGATGAGAGAGAGAGAGAGAGAGAGAGAGAGAGAGAGAGAGAGAGAGAGAGAGAGACAGACAGACAGACAGACAGACAGACAGACAGACTGACAGACAGACAGAGACAGACAGACAAAGACAGAGACAGACAGACAAAGACAGAGACAGAGACAGACAGACAGTTGGGGGGGGGGAGGAATAACTGATTCCCAAAGATGAAAGAAGACGGAAAAGTAACGAAGGGCACGGTGAGGGAGGGATGAGTGAGGGGGTGACGAATGAGGGAGTGAAGGATGATGGAGGGAAGTGAGGGGGAAGGAAATGTACGGGAGGGAAAGGTGAAGGAATGAAGGGTGATGGAGGGATGGGTTAGGGAGGGAAAGGTAAAGGGGGAACGGCTGAAGGAGAGGAGGGTGATGGAGGGAAGAATGAGGGAGGAAAAGGTATGGGATAGGTGGGAAAAGTTGAGAAAGCTGAGGGGGGCAATGGTAAGGACAGGGTTGCAGAGGGAATGGTGAAGATGGGACGGGAGAGATGGACGAGAAGGGAAAGACGGCATGAATAGGAAGGAAGGGGGAAGGAAAGGTACTAGAAGGAGGGGTAAAGAAAGTCATGAATGAAGATGGTACAGTTGCAGGATTGTTGGTCAGCTGGAATACTTGCAAATACAATTCTGCAGCGTCATTTACAAAACATGTGGGCATCGTATATTCAGGAGGCCAAGCCGTCAACGCCTCCCTCCACCCACTTGTTATCATACCAATCTCTAAAGAAAATTGGATGAATTTTCATGACTACATTGTTTTTACAAGAGGAATAGTGAATTACAATATATCGTCGTGGCCCACCTAAAATATTACCGTGGCCCCCCGTGTGAGATCTAGTGGATCCCTTCACGTGTTGGCACACAAAAGACCGGGTAGCTCCACTGCCTGGGCATACAAACGTTCCTCAGTTCTTTCCCTATCCCCCAAAAGGAGAATGGTAGACTGCAGGAGAAGGGTAACTTCAGTTTCCAGTCCACTGGGTTCACATTCAAGCGAACCTGGGACTGCACCTATTACCGTAGTACTACTACTACTACTACTGTACTACCGTACTACTGATACTACTACATCCGACAAGTGTCTCTATAACAAAACAAAATCTATTAGTGGTAACCATAATACAGTATAAAGACATCACACTACTGAAAGGGTTAAGCGGGGATCACTGTGAGGGGCCCAGCTAACTCCCCCAGTGCTTGAACCTGGATTATTTAGCTTAATACACAGGCTAATACGGTCAGAGTCGGGTTATCCGCGGATAAAGAGAAAATCACATATGAGAATCTACCCTGGTGCAGGCCATTATATCGGATTTTAGTTATGTTGCAACTCTCTCTCTCTCTCTCAGAAAGAACTAGCTACATATTCCTTCTTTTTTTCAATAAAACTTCTGCCTACACTGGGAGTACAGTACGTTAAGTTTATTGTCAGATGGTGGTGGTGGTAATGTCAGACAAGAGGGGCAGTAATATGATGCGTATCGAACCGTGACAGCAATACAGTTAACAGCTTGCCACACCACAGTATCAAGTGCTGGTTGGCGTGACTCAATGCTAGTACACGCCTCAATCCCGTCACCTCTGCCCTATACCGTAATCTCACCACACCTCCTGTGATGGGGGCACAGCATTTTAAGTCCAATTTTTCCGAAGTTGCTGACGCCTTCCGTTCTCGTGTAAGGCCGTTGTTACCAAAATCTTTTTGCGAAAATTTTTACCCCTTTTATTTTCTCTTGCCAAGGATGCGCCATAACAAAAACCGTTATCTGCAATCATGGAGGATTTAGGACGCAAGTCAATTTTCATGGGAATCTCCAGAGACCTACACTACAATTTGGTTCCAGGTAAGGTCAAGGAAGTTCCACTGAGACGAAGGAGCAGAAAGTGATTCAGAAGCCATAACTGACATGGCCAATAAAAATTGTCACTTTCTCTCGGTGACGGTCAATGGCGTCATATGTGTTGGTGCAGTCTGGTGGTGCACGATGGACTGCAATTGCATACTGTACGGCAGCTGCCAACATTTTATAGGATTTCCGTGGAAACATTAAAGGCCGTTTCACACCGGCTGCGATGCTACGCGAGCCACGCTATGCTGCGGACGCTCGCTCGCGATGTTTGCTATGTTAGTGTTCACACCAGAAGCTATGTCTGCTAACACACACACAGTTTCTTGGCTGCAGTGATGAGAGATGGTACCTGTGGTCCCCTGAGATGGAGGAGGAGGAGGAGGAAGAGGAGTTATTAATGTTAACTGTAGCCATGAGCAATAAGAGAAAAAAGAAGTGGGTACATGAAACAAATATGAAAAGACTGGAATGTGGTGAATATCATCATCTTGTTCATGAGCTGGAAAAGGATGAAGAGAAATTTAGACAATATTTCAGCCTGTCTCCCGCTCAGTTCACTGAAGCTCTCTCACTCATAGAACAAGACATCAAGAAGCAGGACACCAACTCCAAAAACTGTCTTCATGTCTTCGGCCAGAAGTGGTTAACCCCTTTACAAGTTTCCGTCATGTTTAACCCTCTCATGGTCGGGACTACTCAAACATTCTGTTCCAGCTGATCCAGACGATTAAATTCACCTGAGTACGTCAAAAGAGCGTGTGAAAGTCATTATTGTCACCAATGACTCTTTCGTGGCCGGGACTACTCTCCATTTTACGCCAGACGACTTTGTTCAGCTGACAGTGAGTCATAGGGGCCTGAGAGTGTTGATAAAACTGCGTGGTTCCAGCAGGGGTATAACCTAAATGTGATGCTCATGGTGAATATGTTACTGGCAGTGGCCTTTGCTATCATATTCCCCCTCTCAGCACTTCCTTCGCTTCCCCCTCTCCGTTTCAGCCTCTTTCCCCCCTTCCATCCTCTTTCTTCACATTCTCCTCTTACCCTCCATTGTTTCCTTTTACTCCCTTTCTTCTTCTCTCTTCCTTTCCCCCCCCTCCCTCCATCCCTTTCTCGTACTCTTCCCCCTCACCCTTTTCCGTATCTCTTCCCTCTCACTCTTTCCCTCTTCTCCTCCCTCTCTCTTTCCTCTCTTCTCTCTCACTCTTTATCTCCTGTTTTCTCTCTTTTTTTTCTCCTCTCTTCCTACCCACTCTTTCTCTCCCCTCTCCCCTCTCACCCTTTCCCCTCCTCTCCTCCCTCTTGCTCTTTTCCTCCTCACTTCCCTCTCACGTTTTTCCTCCTCTCTTCCCTCTCATTTTCCCTCCTCTCTTCACCCTCTCACTTTCCCACCTCTTCCCTCTCACTTTTACTCTCCTCTCTTCCCTCTTCTCGCTGGCGCGAGTCCCAAAGTGACCAAGTGCGCATGCTTGAGCAAAGCTATGCCGGGAAAAATCGCCGGCCCGGCAATTGGGAAAGCTATGCGATAGGTGTCGCACGCATCGCTCGCATAGCTTCGCATCCGGTGTGAACTGCCTCATTTAAAACAACACAAGTGATTGAAAGCCACGTGGCTCAGCATCGCCAGCATAACGTAGCTCGCGTAGCATCGCAGCCGGTGTGAAACGGCCTTAACGCTCCTCCTTTTTTACTGCCCTCCTTCCAGCCTCTTTCACCCTGCCCGCCTCTCAAGCCCACTTAGGTATTTCTTGGAAGGTGCAGTATTTGAGGGGAGAGAGAGCAAGGGAAGGAGGATGAGTGTGCACTGTGAGTATTTTTTGAGCAAGAGTGTAAATTACAATAATATATATGTATACATATATATATATATATATATATATATATATATATATATATATATATATATATATATATATATATATATATATATATATTGTAATTTACACTTGTTCATTCTTCTGTACTCACAAGTATGCACACTCATCCTCCTTCCCTTCCCCTCTCTACATATCGAGAAAGAGAGAGAGCGAGAGAGAGAGAGCACGGGAAGGAGGGAATGACAGAAAAAGTAGAGGAAGAGAGCAAAATAAAAGTTACATGAATACACCGAGCAAAAACACATACACACCCACAAACACACACATCGCTACTATGAGGTGCTGTGTCCTTGCCACTACAAAACACTATCTCACAGCACTCCCACTCCACCTATACACCATCCTTAACAAGAGAACATGCTGACACAAAACATGTTAAAATGTAGAAAACATAACCCTTAAATAACACTGGGTGGTTGGGTACTGCGGGCAAGTACCGTGAACTACTGTGAAGAGGACCTGGAGCGGTGGCTTCTTCGTCGTGGGTCTACCCCCCAGAGGCTGTCGAAAAGAAGAGGAGGACAGCATGGGGACCAAACCACCGCAAACCCCCCTTGCCCCTCACGGGGCTCGAGTACCTGGGAGTGGCTTCGGTCGCCCGGGCAAGTACCACATCTTCCAACACAACACACACAACAACACCGTTTTTTCTACAACGAGAAATGACTCCCCGGCTGTCATTTCTCAACGACTTCTTCTAGCCAGGGACATTGAGGGCAATCCAGGACCCACCAACAAATACATATGTCCAACATGCTCAAAACCTATCACGTCGAGCCGACAGACAAAGGGTTCAGTTCAATGTAACTCCTGCAAGAACTGGACCCATTACACCTGCACAACACTTGCATCCAGGAAACATTACACAAACACCTGGACCTGCTCCTTCCCCCCACTCATCAACCCCCCCTGCAATCCTACTCCTGCTTCCTTCACACCTCCACAGCCAAACCCACTGACCCTTCCCACACCATCCAGTCCCCCAACTCCTCCCATCCCAACCCACCTCAACCCTTACCTCCATCACAACCTCCTCCTACCCCTTCCCCTCCACCCACACCACCTCCCCCCCGTGCTGCGCAGCCGACACACATCGCACACACAACATAAACATCGTTCAGTTAAACATAGATGGCATAAACACCAAAATACATGAACTCACAAAATTCATCAAACAACAGAACATACACATTGCCATCTTACAAGAAACAAAACTACACAAAGCACAGAAAACACCGACATTTCATAACTTCACCACCATTCGACAAGACCGGGCTGACGGCGGTGGCGGTGGACTCATCACCCTGGTACACAAATCCATCAACTTTGCAGATACCAGTGCACACACACAGTCACTTCTCCCCCCACATGACACCACAACAGAAATACAATCAAATAAAATACGCACTGGTAACAAATCACACATAACAATCACTAACACATACATTCCCCCCCAATCGTCCCCCACAGTACCACACAATTAATCTCCACAGATACACAACATCACTAACATACCCAACATCATCCTGGGTGGTGATTTCAACGCCAAGTCGTCAGCCTGGCATGTCAACAACCCTGACACAGACAGAGGGCTGGTACTACAATCCCAGACAGATCATCTTTTCATACTAAACAGTCTAGACCAACATACCCATATCCCACACCAAGCCCTCTTCCTCCCATCATCTCCAGACATCACCTTCTGCTCCCCAAACCTCGCTCCCACTACATCGTGGAGAGTGGTCAAAACCTTAGGTTCTGATCACCTCCCAATCATCATCACTACCAAAACCAGAATCACCCCTGCTGGCCACAAACACACACACACTAATTATAAGAGAGCCAACTGGGAGGCCTTTCTAACTGAAACAGAACAACATTTCGAAACACTAAACAGTACACTCATCACAAACATCAACGCCGCTGTGCACACTTTCAATACAATCATACAAAACGCAGACAAAAGACACATCCCTAGAGGCAACAGAAAGAGACACAACCCCAACTTCACACCAGAAATTCAAGGCCTCATCAGACAACGGGACACACTGCGACACTCCCAAACACCACATACACAAGACCCCATACAACAAATACAAGAACTCAACACTCAGATGAACAGTAAAATATCAGAACAGCAAACACTAAACTGGAAATATTAACTCCAAACACTTGACCACAAAACAAACATCAGCAAACTCTACAAAACACTACACAGCATCACACTTTCCAACAGCAACACCACACAATCACACGCTGCCATCACAACAACAGACACCATACGGTACCCTCAAACAAACAACAAGCACACACTCTCATCAATCGCTTTTCACAAGTCAGCCATCTAACCCCCCATCCAGAACACCAACGTATCATCAGACGTAAGAGACAGTTCCCCACAGACCCAGACTACGCACCTTTCACTTGCAACCAGACGAAGCACATCATTAACAACCTCAAGCACTCATCTGCCTGTGGACTAGACAACATAAGCAACATTCACCTTAAACACCTAGGACCACAAGGCATACAAGCACTCACCAACATATCAAACTACAGCTACTCACACAACATAATACCCAACATCTGGAAGCATGGCAATATCATCACTATCCCTAAACCCAACAAAGACTCCACGTTACCCTCCTCACATCGCCCCATCACACTCCTCTGCACCCCCTCTAAAGTCACTGAAAGACTGATACTACAACTAGTCACATCTCACATTCCCCTAGCCCAGTAACAACATGGCTTTAGGCCACTACACTCCACAAACACCCTTCTTACAGACCTTACATAGAGTTTTCGATGGCATGAATTCAGCTAGGCCACCACACAGAACACTCCTAGTCACACTAGACATTAGCAAAGCTTTTGATGCCATCCCCCGCCACAACCTCACAAACAAAATACTCTACACAAACATGCACAATAACACAAAAAGATGGCTGGCAAACTACTTAGCAGGCAGATGTGCACACGTAACATTTGATGGTCAGTCTTCTAACATCAGAAACTTTGCAAACGGCGTCCCCCAAGGATCTGTTTTGTCCCATACACTCTTTAATCTATACATGCACGACATACCCACACCCCACACACCACAGATACACATAGCTTCCTATGCAGATGATATAACACATATACACACCAAAACTCAAACACAGCTGCACACATCATTCAACCTTACCTCAACACACTACACGAATGGTTCACCACAAACAGGCTCAAAATAGCCCCAGCCAAATCTACAGTTACTCTTCTCACAAACTGGACAGCAGAACATAGGGGCGATTCCACAGTAGTTTTCGTTTGTTTGCTTCCTCCCCAACCACACTTAATAACTACATTTTTTCCAAAAAGTTCAGTATCCACTTTCACTACCCCTGTCAGATGGTTAGATAATTAAGACTGCTACATAGTTTAGTCACCAAAATCATCATATAATTCAGTCATAAGTCATTTACACAGTTCAGTTTCTTTTGTTTGGGTGCTTGCAAACCACTACAAACAACTGTGGAATCGGCCCATAGTCACATCCCACACCTCACCATAAACAACACTCCACTACCACACACATACACACACACACACACGCACACAAAATCCTTGGTGTAACATACATCAACATCAATGTCATTCAAACAACACATCACAAACATTAAAAATAAAATAACAAAGACTCAATGCTTTGAGGTCACTTGCCCATACAACATTCGGACACAACAAAGAAACCACCACCACAGTATACAAACAATACATACGTTCAGTGATGAATTATGCAAGTCCTGCCTGGGCTTCTAACCTCACCAAAACACACTACAACACTCTACAGACCATACAGAACAAGACCCTAAAAATAATCACAGGCTGCACAGCTACTAAACCTACAGACCACCTACATCAAGAATCCAAAGTCCTCAAGGTCAAGGATCACCTAGACATGAGAGGCACCCAGTTTCTTGCTGCAGCCTCCACAAACCCACAACATCCACTACAGGACATGGCAGCACATCCACCCACACCAAGGAATATCAAAACAACACCCAGCACACGATACCATACACAAATACTGTCATCTGTCCCCCCTCCCCCACCTCATACCAGCTTCCAGAAGCATATCCACACTCAGATCACTCGCCGCTCCATTCAGTCACTTAAAGACAACACACAGCTGCATGCACGGCCTCCTGACATCCACCCTTCTGAATCCTATCTTCCTCGTGAGGACAGGGTCCACCTGGCCAGGATGAGATGTGGGCACCATCCAGCCCTCTTAAGCTACCAGAAGAGGCTGGATGACTCCATCGCTGATGCCTGTCCAGGATGCAACACAGCACCCCATACTATTAAGCACATTATAGAAGATTGCATTGCACACAATCACCTATGCCAACACAACATACACTCTTTGAGAGCTATGTGGGAAAGTCCGGTATCGGCAATGGCCTTCCTAAGGGACTCGGGGCTGTTCGGCCAGACTGCCTAGTGAACAACTACTACTACTACTGCTGTGAAGTGCTGTAAACAGGCTACGGATTTATCCGTCGGTTGGTAATCGGGGCAGTCAATTATTTACTATATTCACAACAAAGCAGAAACGGTCTGGGTAGGTGGACAGCAATGGACTGGATGGCTGGGATGAGTCACTCCAGGGAAGGATACCCTGTAAAGATGCACAATAATTTGTAGAGAAGACGGTAAAGTGGAAGTCAGTGGTCAGTGCTGCGGGCAAAGGAAGGGTGGGATGGGCTGGCATGGTGAAGTTAGGGGTCTTGCCAGGGGATGATGATACCCTGTGTAGACACCTTTTGGTGGTGGGTGATGGGGCTGGGTTGGACGACTAGGCCCTGTAAAGATGAGAATTTTATGAAGGTGGCGTTGGTCGTGGTAACATACTCAATTAGTCGATCGATGTGAGGAGTGTAGATGAAGTGAGGGGTGGGCAGAAAAGGGTGGCTGGGATGGTGGTGAGCGGTGGGTCATGACGGGATGAGTAAACCCTGTGAAGTTCGGTGCTTGATGTGTAGTGCCATTGGTGGTGGGAAGGTGTAATTCACACATTTCACTTTAAATGCTGAGACGAGTAATGGGGTTGGTTGGATGGAAAGGAGCGAGCGGGATGGACTGGGATGATGGCGGGTAATGAACAATGGCGGAGCAATACACTTTGTCAAGATGAGAGTTGTAGACTGGCCGATATTGGCGTGGCGGTGGTTGTCATTCAAAGACTCCTCCAGCAACAACGAAAAAAAAAAAAAAAAATAGCACGCAACGTTCTCATATACACGACGTAGGTAAAAATCTAAAGTAATAATAAACCCGGTAAATCAGTCTAATTTCTTCGATACGATTATTACAGGTGACATGGACACTTCAATACGGGTGTGGGATACGTGTTGAAGCGACCTTATCAGACTTATTAATCACTCTCGAAAGGGAAGGCAAACCCACGACCACTTACGTTACATCACTATTTAAATGTGTGTGTGTGTGTGTGTGTGTGAGAGAGAGAGAGAGAGAGAGAGATGGGGGGGGGGGAGGCTGCAGAAAATATTGCGACAAGAGTAACAAGGGTGAAGCAGAACCACTATTACGGAATCCGGCTTGTTCTTTTGGCTGGTTTGCGTCTACAACTATATATCAGCACTCTTTTCACTTTAACCAGATGTAAAACTGCCATCTCTCCACCTTGAATGCTGAGCTATAACAAGACAGTCCCACTGAAACATGGTGCTGGTCACGAAGAAGTGCCGTTAAAAAGGGACGTAGAGTTTTAATAGTCTTAGTCTAACACTGAACTACGAGAAACGGGCTGGAAAGGGGGCAAAAATCCCCGCCAAGTTAAACTGAATCAATTATTGTACAAGAGTATTTGGGTATTTTAGGATTTTATAGAGTCTGTACACAAAAAAGAGAAGGCTTACTAGGCAGTGGATCGGGAGTCATTTAATTTTTCTCCTGTGAACTAGTATATACAAGACACCATTTCCGTCAGGGCTATAGCTATGGGTATTCTTTGATCTTTAAACATTTCGTAAAGCTCTGCTGAGTGCTAGTTCATTTAGTGGAAAGTCTCTATATGCTTAATAAGATCTTTATCCTCTCAAGACTTTCTTAATACCGGTATCTTACTATGTAATGCTGGGAGTCGCCGTGTACACCATGTAACATATGTATCCTGAACTGACTTTTCAAGTATAATTCCTCTGCTATTTCGGTATCATTTATTATGTTCGTGGTTTGTTAACTTTTCCATCAGGGACTCTCGGAGCGAACTCCAGCCGCTGTTCAGGGACTTCCTACCTACTCCTTGTGGAACTACCTCGTTTAGTAATCTACAAATGTTCACTCATTTGTCCTGTACTGTAACTGAACTTCACCCATCAGCTGCCAGGTCATATTCTTAGCTAGTAAACTACGTTCTACTCTTTTCTCTCTCGCAGCAAAAAGTTTGGTTGTTTCCTTTGAATCAGTCTGTCCTTCTCCCTCCTGAGATCTGCTGAAGCTAACGGTACTATTTCCTGACTTTTTCACCATTCTGTGGTCTCTGCCTACATTTACTGTTCCTATATTATCCTTCCCATATTTAGTATTTACCGTATACAATTCAGGTCGTTTAAGGCCAATCCGACCAGTTCAGGTCAATACAAATCGCATCAGTTCAAGCCTTGGCAAGCATTAAAAAAATAATAATAATAATAATAATAATAAAAAAAGCCACTGCAGAGTTAAACTTCATAAAACAGTAGCCTATATTAGTTCTGATCTCTCAGAACAGGCTGGGATGGGCGAATTGGGTGGACGGGACGGAATTATATGGCGTTGTGTGATTGGGAATTCCAGAGGAAAGTGTTGCTGTGTTGCTATGAAGATGGGTGCTGTATGAGGGGCAGCGCTGGTGGTGGGAAGATGCATGTCACTGAAGTGTGACATAAAGGAAGGGGAGATGGGTAAGAAAGGGGTGGGGTGGGCGGAGAGGAGTGGGCTGCGTTAGTGGTGATTAGTGTGACAGGGAAGATGTAATAATCAACAGTTATATGCGTGGCAATGGCTAATTTTAAGGTCTTCATAAATAACATCAACAACGAGTAAAAAATACGTTGCTTTTGTGTACCCGAAAAATGGGTCAATCTTCCGAAGGGTTTAAGACAAATGGTGAGAATGGTGACGAGGCATAAAATAAAGATATGGACACAAAAAAAAAAAAAAAAACTACAGCGGCAGCATTAGAATGAATGCAGGGAGGAGGAGGGGAATGGGTATGGGAGAGGGAAGGCTGAGGAAAAAAAAATGGGGATTGAATGATGAATAATCCCTGGAAACAGATGTGGAGGGAGTATGATAAAAATGGAAGGGAAGGAGTGTGTAAGATGAGGGTGGGGAAAATATTGTAAGAGATCAATACGGGTCTGAAAGAGAAGACTAGGTGGGGATTGTGGGGAGAGGAAGGGGAATTAAATGAAAGGGTGAGGGCGAATTAAAACGGTCAAGTCGACTGATATGAGAGGAGGAGAGGGAGAAGTGAGGGAGGCAGGACACCGGCTAGAGGAGAGGCGAATCGTGTGTGTGTGTGTGTGTGTGTGTGTGTGTGTGTGTGTTGTTATGGGCGTATATATTATTACGGTTCACTCTTAACCCCTAATTAATCACCAAAAGGGTTAAGGTGAAGCTCACAACAAAACTTACTTTACAATGCAACATAGCCTACACACATAAAATGAAACCAAGGTTCATTTACAAAAAGGAGGATTCACATAGGCCTCACAATACAAATATAAAAAGATATTTCCCTTACCAAACCGGATTACAGTCAGAGGAGGCTACGTACTCAGAGCTTGATGAACTAGGCTAACTCGTCGAGGATATAATCCAGATATAATCCACACCCTAGTGTTATATGATGAACCACAAAGGGAAAATGATGTACAGTATTTTGTCAGTTGCAAGTGTCCGCCATTATGCCATGCGTCAGGGAAAATGGATAAAAGCATGAGGGGAATGAAAATACGAAACAATCGTTTACCGCAATAAAAATAAATGTATGGAAAACAAACAAGAAGTGAAATTTAATAGTTTTCTCTTGCAAAAACTAAAGCGTACATTTTGCCAAAATGCGTCTAAGCAAAGAGGTGAGACTGTCAGAAAGTGAAAAAAAAAAAATAATAATAAAATAAAACGCTTCTGGTACTCACCTTGTCAGCCGCTGCACAACATTGTCTGAGCCCATTTCTGTTTTCCCTGGTATCATTTTGGCTCCAGGGAAGGTGAACGTCTTCATAGCTTATCGACAGAGTTTAGCCGTTGTCTTAAGCGTTTAGCAGGCGTCCAATGATAAGCCAGAATAATATTATTACACAAACACCGAGTGCGTAACACACTCCCCACTCCAGCCGCCAAAACACTAACCCTGCGCTAGTGGGCTTGCGCAGTGTGGAGTTGTGCTTGTGCCTGGTTAATGAAGCAAAGTTAGCAAGTTAGCATTTTTTCCGCTAGGTATGTTTCCTTCCATTTAATGATAATTTTTTACGGGCCTCTGGCCGGCATTTTTATATATTTAACATCATTCTCTTCACGTTTTTCTAGAGTTTTCTACTTGTCGATAGTCTAACACTTTCTAGGGAAACTTGGGGAATATTGGCTGCTCGCCAGTGATTGCGCTACTTATATCAAATTTGTTTTTACTGAAATTTACAATATCGTTATTTGCGATTAATTTTACATTCAGATTTAGTAATTTTTAATATGAAATTATCCAGACAGCTTATATGCAATACATTATAATATTTTTAACTTTTTCCAGCTCTATTGCTGGTGGTGGTGGGGGGGGGGGGAGTAAACTAAATTTATACTCTGAGTATTAGTATTTGTCTTTTACCGCATAAATTATATCGGATACTTTTAAATATCAGTTCCTATTAAGAATACCCGATCCTCCCATAATGTCAAGAAAACTAATGTTCAACTCGCTTGGTGGTCGTAGGGGCATTCGATCTACTCCAGCTATACAGTAATTCAGTGCTGGCAGCAGTTTACAGCACACAGTAGATGAATGCTACTTGTTTATACAGAGTTTTATCTCTGGGCAGACAATGTTCACTTTCCTCTGATACTGGCCTGATGGTGGTGGTGTTACGGAGCCGGTACAGAGTCATGGTGTGGCGGTCAAATTAATGCAAGCAATAGCATCTGATAGCAATAAAAACATATAAATGCAGGTGGGATCTGATAAGGTTAAAAATGTATATTAAAAAATGACAAAAGTCAAGTATAATAATCATCATCCGGACCTCCTTTCCCACCCAAGGGCAGGGTGAGGAGTAGCAAGTATAATAATATACTGTATAAAGAGAAGTGGAAATTGAAAAAAAAAAAAAAGTATGAAGTCATAGGGTTTGCAAATTAAAATATAAAAAGCAGCATATGATAGATCTAGAGATTTAATGAATAACGCGATATGACATGACTGTAAATATTATATACAGGAAAACGTTAATCAGAAGGAAAGGAGATGAAAAATATTTGAGTTTGAGCAGACCAAAATTTGATAAAATATTTGATGAAAGATGGGCCAAAGTCTGACTGGAAATATGTATAAGGATAACCATGATGGGAGAAGGAAGTGTATAGGATAACAGACAATTTTACTTCTAAAGCGGCAGGAATTACTACATCTATACTGATATACCGTAAGGACACACTGGGAATCAGGGAAGCTGGTGGTAAAAACAATACCATAAAGATGCGAAATTATGATAGGAAGAAACGATAGAAATTGAATCTGAATCTGATATTATTTGCTCTAACTGAAATTTTTAAAACAACCCTTGAGAATGGAAAAAGTCAGAGGGAATAAGCAAAATGAAGTGGGAAAGTAGACTAGGAGAAATAACAGCCACAGGACATCACCGGTGTTGCGTGCTGAGACTACCGCCGTGCTGAGATTACGTGGTGCTGTTTCAGCCCCTTCTTATTCAGACACCTACTGTAACCTACCCTAACCTAATATTTTCTGACATTTCTACCTAATTACTACATTAATATGTGTTACAACACCAAACTCACTGGGTGGAACTCCTGTCACGTGCTGCTATTTTAATAAACACCGCGTTAGGGCACAGGCAAGCATATTAATGTAATTAAGTAGAACTGTCACAACATAATAATATGGGGCCGAAACACCACCACGTAATCTCAGCACGGCTGCAATCTCAGCACGTGACACCGGATTCAATGGGTCAGATGAAAGAGGAGGCCGAGGGATATAATTCAGACCAAAGGCAAGGGAAATAATTGATATTCGAGGAGGATATATGAATAACACTGAACTTACTCCCTTGACTCCCTTCATATTTTATATATTCTACTCTTGATTCTATCAGAGATTCTGTTTAACTTAGGAAAGAATTTAGTAGGAAAGTGGTTGATGAAGCTGTATTTAACTCCACCAATTCCAAACGTCGCCCTGAGCTGATTCATACTGTCTGGAGATAGCAGGATTAAGCTACCAAAATACATCATCGTGCTGAGGTGGTTCAATTGAACTAGATGAGAAAGGAGAAAAACGATTACACTTCAGACCCAAGGAAAAGGAAATATGTCAGCTTCGGGTGGAAACAACAGTAAAATATTGACGTGCCTGTGGGTGAAATATTGAGGCTATATGTGCAGGGGAAATGGAAATAACTAAACCAGAGAAGAAAAGGATGAGGGATATAATTCAGACCAAAGGAAATCACTGAGCTTAACGGGAGAGCAGAAGGGATAATATTCAGACCAAAGGAATAGGGATTAAGTCAGTCTGATGGGAGATAAGAATAAAATATTGAAATGTGTTGTTGTGAATGTATTGAGGTTGTCTGTGTAGGGAATGGAAATATATGAACCAGACAGGAAACAATCAGAGATATAATTTAGACAGGGTGAAATAAATGGACTGGAGGGAGCACAGAACAGTAAATTCTAATGAAAGAAACAGGGAATAAAGTCAATCTGGGGGATAAATAAGAGCAGATTATTGATGTGTATGGGGTAGATTACTGACGTATTGACTGTGAATGTACTGAGGTTATCTGTGCGGTAGCAATTAGGAGTAACTGAGGCAGACGACGGAACAAGAGACCACACGGCGAGGGAAATAACTGAGCGAGACAAGACAGGAAAAGGGGTAAAGAAAGAAAGAAAAAAAAATCTCAGCTTTGAGAGAGACAGCAGTAAAATAGTGAAGTGCATGTTTGATAATGTACTAATGTTACCTGTGCGAGTGGTGACAGTCGGCAGTGGAGGAGGCGGGGATGGAGGCGATCAGGGCGAGGCTCCACGCATACGGGTTCGAACCCCGCTGGTGGTTCCCCATGGAGGTGGTGGTGGTGGAGAGGGGGAGGGAAGGACAGAGCGTGGTAAAAACAGACATAAGGAAATTATTGTCCCTTGTTCATTTAGCAGTGGTATTACCGAGGGACGCGAGAGGCTTTGCTGGCCACAAAACATGTCTGATGGAAAGGTCAATTTATTCTTTAACCATTTTTTTTTTTAATTACTGCTATCTCCTGACGATTATATTTACGAGAGACTACCATGAGGCTCTTCTACTATGAACAAAGTCCTTCAATGGCAGCAAGAATAGGCTACAAAAGGACGTCACGGTAGTCAAGGAGTTAACAGTTCATCGTGTAGGTGGCTGATGGTGTTACAGCCGCCACTCACGCAACACACTGCGATGGGGGCAGACCAGAGTGATGGATGGAGGAAGACCACAGTACAGTGAGGGTTAAGGGAGGGATAGAGGATAAAGGGGAGAGAGATGTGAAAGAGGAGAGTGACGGGAGGGCGGGGGTAGAGGAGGAGCAGTGAGATAGATATTAATGTTATGAGGGGAGGACGCTTTAAGAAAATACAAGAGAGAATGTAGAAGAGTGATGAGGATAAGTGACAAATGGTGGAAGGAATGTGAGAGGAGAAATGAGTGAATGGAGAAGAGTGACAAGGATATATGGTGACAGATGGTGGAAAGTGAGAGAAGAAATGAGTAGCCTATTTAATGACTGATCGTGAATGGAACGTGCGAGGAGGACTCAGTAAATGGAGAGGAGCAGGTGACAGATGGTGACGGGAACTATAAGGGAAAGAAAGTGTTTAATGAAAGAAAATGAAGCAAGATAGGAAGCGAATGGAGAATGAGTGTGAGAGACAGAGGTGAGAGTGATGGATGGTGTAGGAGAAGAACACAGTAACGAGAAATGAAGGTGAATGAGGAAGAGTGAAGGTACAAATGGTGATAAACTAAGAAAAAGAACTACAGTAAATAAAATAAGAAAAATATGAATGGAGAACGAAAGGACATTATGAGTACACAGAAAGAAAATAAGAGGGAATACAATAGGAAATAAGACTGAAGAAAGAATTCCAGTAGACAGTTTACGGAACTAAGAAAACTAAAAGAAGAAGTGAGAATAAAAGGAGTAAGGAAAAGAGTGCGAGGATATAAAAAACAACGAGAGTGGGGAGGAGAAAACAGATATAGGAAATGTTAGTAATAGGGCTGAGAAGACTGGGTGGGTAAATAGTAAAAAGACCGACATGTCAACAACGTACAAGGAAAGAGAATTGAGGATCAAGAGGGGAATGCAATTGGAATTAGAGGATGAAGATAAATACAGCAAAAAGGAGGAAGACAGTGCGCGTACAGAAAACTGAATATACCAACGAGCAAAGCAGGGAAAAAGAAAATTAATGATAAAAAGGAGGAAAAGAAGGGAGAACAGAACGTAGATGAAAAGATGAAACAACAGTGCTAGTCGCAACAGAATACACAAAAAAAGAAACGACATAGAATGCGAAAAGGAAATGGAGAGTATAGGACCAAAAAAAAAATAATAATAATAATAATAATGATAATGTTTTTAACACCAACAGCTCGAACCCGTCTCATTCAAGAGGAATAAAATTGTCTATCGCCTGCCAGAATCAGATACAGCGGGTTGACGAAGCTTAGACAATGAAAAGGAAAGGGAAGTTGAAAGCAAAATAAAATAAAGTATATGGAAAGGGGCGAAAGAGATAATTTGAAAGGAGAATATAAACAGCAGGTATGAGAAGAGAATATATACAGAAGATGTGAAGAGATAAAGTGAAGGTCTAAAGAGATAATGCAAACAGATGGTGTGTGGGATTATACAAACAGGATTAATGGTTTAAAGATAAATAAACAGAAAGTGTAAGGAGATTATAAAGCAGAAGGTGTAAAGAGGTAATACGAACAAGTGTGAAGAAAACACAAACAGAAGGTGTGAGAAGGTATGAACAAGTGGTATGGTGAGAGGATGTGTAAAGGAAGTTTGAGAGGAAAGAGAGAGAGCAGAGTTAATCGGCTTTTAGATTACGAAATCCTTGTCGAGGGAATGTGCAGGGAGGTGAGAGAGGTGGAGGTGTTGTAAGGTGCTTAGGAAGAGGGTCAGAGAGAAAGGAAGATAGATAAAGGATTAGAACTTGAAGAACCAGAGAGTCAATGAGGAAAATAAAGGCAAGTGACGGGACAGTGCTGATGGGTGGTGAGCGAGTGGGTCGGGGTAGATAGGGAGCAAGAGATGAGACCAGGGAGGAAGTGAGTTGAGGAGGAAAAGATTATGAGAAAATGATGGAAAAATGGGAAAGTGAGGGAGTGAAGCGTGAGGAAGGGGTTGAGAATATGATGGGAAAGTGGAGAGAGAGAGAGAGAGAGAGAGAGTATCGGGGGGTTAGGTGGGGAAACACTGCAAGCATCCACTTTAATCACTTTC
>NC_137037.1:3968432-3975029 GCF_032717465.1 Coenobita brevimanus
CCCTCACCCACCCAGCCATGAGCAACACATCACACTCGCTGTCTCATACATTCCTTCCCTCTCTACTATAGTCTCTCATTCCCTTCGTAATTTCCTTCCTTCCTTAACTTTACTTCCCTCTTTCCTCCATTCTCTCCCACCTTAGATCACCGGCGAAGAGAAACACTGTGATGAGGGGAGAAGGGGGAAGGAAGGAGGAGGAGGAGAGGAGGGAAACGTGGGGGAAGGAAGGAGAACTGGGTGAGATGGGAGGAAAGGAGGGTTGGGGTGAGGATACGGAGGAAATTATGATTATGAATGACAGGAAATACACGGCGTGAGAGAGTGAGGGGAAGGGAAAGGGAGTAAAAGAGGGAACGATGAGACAGGAGATAAAGGGGAGAATGAAGGGAGGAGGATGACGGAGAAGAGAGGGGTAAAAGAAAGGTATATAGCGATGGGAGGGATTAGTTGGAGGGGGGGGGGGATGAAGTGATGACTCGGATGGAGAGAGAGAGGGGGGGGGGAGTGGGGTTAACTAGGTAGGAAGGAGGGTGTCGCAGAGGAAGGGATAAAATGGCTAAGTAGGGAAGGACCAACACGCCAGTCCTGTATGAGACAGCTAAAGCATATACTGAATACGGACGGTGGAGGTTTGCGTCGAACTGGTGACATGTGGGGGTGTATGGGTCGTAGGAAGATTGCCAGACCTCATGGAACAGGCTGTTAAGCATATGCTCAGGGTCGAACACAAAAATAAATCAGCACAAGACCGTATAATCCGGTTTCATCGCTAGACGTTTTATCTAGTTTAGGAGAGACCTTGCAGGGTGAAAGGGAAGAGAGGGGAGTACGATGACTGCAAGGGAGTGAGAGGGAGACAGAAGCGGCGGTGGTGAAGAGATAAGAGGAAGTCTGAGAGAGGTATGAGAGAGTAGGCTCAGCATGGGAAAGATATGTGTCTGACTTAGCAGAAGGATTAAGAATAACTGCATGTTAGGACTGAGACACAGTAGGAGAGAGGGCCTTAGAGGAAAAGAACAAATTTATGGAATCAGATTTCATAAAAACGTAAACAGAATTGTGCGGTAAGGGTGACAGCTGTGTTCAGTAAGGGTGACAGTCGTGTGCAGTAAGGGTGACAGCTGTGTGCAGTAAGGGTGACAGTCGTGTGCAGTAAGGGTGACAGCTGTGTGCAGTAAGGGAGACAGCTGTGTGCAGTAAGGGTGACAGCTGTGTGCAGCAAGGGTGACAGTCGTGTGCAGTAAGGGTAATAGTTCTGTGCAGTAAGGGAGACAGTTGTGTGCAGTAATGGAGACAGCTGTGTGCAGTAATGGTGACAGCTGTGTGCAGTAAGGAGACAGCTGTGTGCAGTAAGGAGACAGCTGTGTGCAGTAAGGGTAACAGTTGTGTGCAGTAAAGGTGTTAGCTGTGTGCAGTAAGGGTGACAGCTGTGTGCAGTAAGGGTAACAGTTGTGTGCAGTAAGGGTGACAGCTGTGTGCAGTAAGGGTAACAGTTGTGTGCAGTAAGGGTGACAGCTGTGTGCAGTAAGGGTGACAGCTGTGTGCAGTAAGGGAGACAGCTGTGTGCAGTAAGGGTAACAGTTGTGTGCAGTAAAGGTGTTAGCTGTGTGCAGCAAAGGTGTTAGCTGTGTGCAGTAAGGGAGACAGCTGTGAGCAGTAAGGGTAACAGTTGTGTGCAGTAAGGGTGACAGCTGTGTGCAGTAAGGGTAACAGTTGTTTGCAGTAAGGGTGACAGTTGTGCGCGATAAGGGTGACAGTTGTATGCAGTAAGGGAGACAGCTGTGAGCAGTAAGGGTAACAGCTGTGTGCAGTAAAGGTGTTAGCTGTGTGCAGTAAGGGAGACAGCTGTGTGCAGTAAGGGTAACAGTTTGCGCGGTAAGGGTGACAGTTGTATGCAATAAGGGTGACAGTTGTGTGCAGTAAAAGTGGCGGTTGTGTGTAGTAAGGGTGAGAGTTATGCACAATAAGGGTGACAATTGTGTGCAGTAAAGGTGACAATTGTGTGCAGTAAGGGTGAGAGTTGTGTGCAGTAAGGGTGACAGCTGTGTGCAATGCAGTAAGGGTGACAGCTGTGTGCAGTAAGGGTGAGAGTTGTGTGTAGTATGGGTTTGTTATATGCAGTAAGGATGACAATTGTGTGCAGTAACGGTGAGAGTTGTGTGCAGTAAGGGTGGTGGTTGTGTGTAGTGAGGGTGAGAGTTGTGTGTAGTATGGGTGACAGTTATATGCAGTAAGGATGACAACTGTGTGCAGTAAGGGTGAGAGTTGTGCAGTAAGGGTAGTGGTTGTGTGTAGTAAGGGTGAGAGTTCTATGCAGTAAGGGTGAGAGTTCTATGCAGTACGGGTGGGCGTTGTGTGTAGTAAGGGTGAGAGTTGTGTGCAGTAAGGGTGGTGGCTGTGTGTAGTAAGGGTGAGAGTTATGCATAGTAAGGGTGACAATTGTGTGTAGTAAGGGTGAGAGTTATGCACAGAAAAAGGTGACGATTATATGCAGTAAGGGTGAGAGTTACACACAGTCAGGGTGGTGGTGCCGTGTATGCTTATTCCTATGTCCTTTCTGCTCTGACCTAACCAAAAATTACCATCTCTTCATCTTGAATCTGAGTTATGGCAACTGATTAATGCTAGAAAATGATACAAGTCACGAAGAAGTGCTATAGTAAGGACCTGAAACCGTAGCACTGCCTTTCTCTGTCGCTGAGCTACGTGACATAAACTACAAAATGATGAAAACCTGGACAAGTTAAGGTGGAAAAACTATAGGACTTACCCACCCTCTCTTCCATCACTCACTAATTTCACCAAGAGAGGAACGTCCCCTGAGTTAGGTCAATGATTCCACACTTTCCTCCCCTCTCCTCCACCATTCGTCATTGTCCCAGGAGCCAAGTGAATGTGCCTGAACATGTTATTTACGAGCTAAATTCCGTTCAGGGATAACTACCACTCGCTTTAAACTCGTAAGTGCAGCGAAGAGAGGCCAGCTGAATTCAAGAACGATTAGGAGAATAATAAGTGATAATAATAAAGGTAACAGGATGTATCTGTATGTGTATTAGTCCATGAAGGTTCACTTACCCCTCCTCATGCTGGACAAGGTGTGTGAGAGGTGCAGGAGTATATGTGAAAACTGATACATTACAATGGCTGTGTTTGGAGTTGGCAGCATAATATCCTCTTACATGCTGTTCATGCAAATTACAACATTAAACCTTTAGTCGCCTGCATCCTCCAAACTTATGGTCCTGGGCGTTTTCGAGAGTTAATTAACGGAGGATTCATAAGTCTGGACCTACAAGCTAAACAACTGCAACCCGGTAGGTGAAAGGTTGAACGTTATACACTATACACAACAAATCATGCACAGTATCCTCAAGCAGTAACGGATAAAAATAACATGCAAGAAAACTGAAGATGTAAACTGTATAACACACCTCTTATGAAAACGTATTCGGGAATATAAACTCCCAGAATACATCCCTGACCAGCTTGTTTACGTGCCCCTCACATAATGTGTCTGTGTGATGTTATCTGACTCAGACGTGGGCCTTACCAACACGGACGCAGCCACATCGACGCTCTTATCACCCCCTGCCAGCCGGGTAATTCCAGTGACAATGAGCCCACACAAGTGGCTGGGTAAATACTGAGGCACTTGGCACAAAGACTTATTGGCAACAGGAACAAAGCTGCCAAGTTGACACCTGAAGGTCCAGAGTGTGCGAGGTTGGCTTCTGTCTTTTATTATGTTGACTTGGTCCCTCCTGTGCAGTTTATGTTTTCTGTTTCATTCTGGCTACAATCAGACGAGATTAGTTAGATTAGGTGGTACTACGCAGGTCTCTAACGCTTAACTGTGTTGTAGTCCAGTGGCCTGGCATCGAGTCCATACATTTTGAAGGTAAATTATGAAAACGTACACTTTGATGGTAGAGTATCAGAATGTTACCTTAAGCAACCTTTGAAGCCAATATTTGAAAAATGAATCTTTACATGAAACGGGTAACATTACTACCCTTTGCAACAAGGCTACTTAGTGCAACAAAATCGTATATCTGTTTCTTCTTACACCCAAAATATAACATTTATTGTATTCTGGATAAAACTAATGATAAAAAAAGGGATGTAAGGAAAATAAATACAATTTAAGGATAAACTAAAAAGTGGGAGGGTTCGGGACAAGTGTGGTGCAGAGGTTTTTGGGAAAATATAAAGAAGCACTGCATTCAAGTGGTTCGGCCATGTGAAGCGAATAAAGAGTGTGAAACTATAGTTCGTTCACCTTAACTTGGCCCATATTTCCGTCCTTTTGCAGTTTACTAAACAGAGGTCAGTGGCAGAAAAATATACAACGGCTTTACATCCTTGCCATAACACCTCTCCGTAAATATGATCATATTCTTGTATTAGTCTATTATTATTTTTAGACATTTATGATGGAGAGATGGCAGTTCCAGGCCAATGATTAGAGCAAAAGGAGTATAGTACAGAGGAGGAGTTAATGAGTGAAACCTTCCTTCCCAGTTCATCTACATTTAAGGACAGGGGATATACTGTGCCTTGTTATCACAGTGTCAGTCGTTGTTTAATGTTCATTTAGAAGAACTGTACCTACGTAGCCTACTCTCACTATACCTGTCCCACAACAATGGTAAATATTACTTCCACTACCTTGCCATCCCACTAGAGTCTAGACCATGAATGTTGTGTTTGTTGCTGTAGCCCCAGGGGTCATGTGGACATATGAACTGCAAGCAGACTTCTTTGCTGAAGATGCCCATTTATTGTCCACAATCCCCTCCTTTCAGGGGGCTGAGAAGGGGAGTTGAGGGCATCTCTGTATAACCAAGTAGTGACTCAGCAGCCCGGCTATACCAGGAAGGCAACTCCCTCCAGCACCCTATCAACGAAGTTAAGAGGAAATACCTGACAACTGTAATTATTGTAATCATTGGTTAAGTTTATGGGAAAGAATCATGTAGAATACAATATCCAATTCCTTTGGGAACTTCTTTTAGTAATAACGGAGGCAAGTGGCTGAAGCACTACCTGCCAAATACACTGTCGGGGAACTACTTTTTTATTAATAAAAGGAGACGGTGACTGATGCACACCTGCCAAACACACTGTGGGGGAACTGCTTTTAGTATTAAGGAGGTGGTGACTGAAGCACAAACCTGCCAACACACAATAAACACGGTATAGGGTTCTCAGGGACACATACTGACACGATTCCCTGGAAGAAGAGTACAGAGAAAGGCAGCGACAAGTGTACTGACGCCCTCTAATTAAGAAAATAGGGTGAATAATAAAATAAATTCTCGGGAACTGTCCAACACAGCCACGGGTAACAATGTATCCACACTTTACCCTTCACAGGACGCTCCGTGTGACCCGCACCACGGTTCAAATCCAAGAAATGGTCAGAAGCTTTCTGTATTCTGTAAAAACGCTACCAGTCCGCATGATGAGTCTTCCATATTGAAATGATCTGGACTATGTTAGTCCTGCCTCAGGTCCTTCCATACCTGTGCCCTCCAGTGCCCCTAAAGCGATAATAAAAGGGTTGTTTGTTACTGTTATCTGTTACATCGCAGGGTAGCCCATATATCAAAACTCTTCATCAGATAATAACAGGGTTGTTTGTTATTGTTATCTGTTACATCGCAGGCTGGCCCATATATCAAAACTCATCATCATATGCTTAGGAGTGATAGGTGTAGAAAACGGTGAGATGCTTTTTGTGAGGGATGTACAGTGTTTACTGTCACTGGGATTATGATTCTTAGTCGGGGTGTACAGTAGTTGAAATAATTACCTTCTTCACCCAAGATAAAGCAAACAATGTTTTCACAACATTATACGTAAGCGTAATAAATATTAAATGAATTTATATGAATTATTGTGACTACTTTCATTATGACAAAATGTTGTTTGCCATAATTTTGTATGAGATTCCATGACTCTCTCCGTACCCAACAGTACCTTCATTCTTCACTTAAACGCTATACGGGGATACGTGGTCTTCCAGATGCTTGTGTCAGTTTTGTGTTACATGTAAAACTGCACAAACGTTTGTAGAATATCAATATTTCCTTTAACCATTTTACATGCACACAAACGAGAGAGAGAGAGAGAGAGAGAGAGAGAGTGTACGTGCATCAGTGTAGGCGTGTACGTGTGTATACGTCAGCGTAGGTGTGTACGTACGTGTGTGCATCAGTGTGGGTGTGTGTAGTACAATTTCTCCTTAGCCGCCTCCCAGCAAATAGAAACTTTTGTGTCACCTGGGAGCATCATCGTACCCACCTGCGTCTGGCTTTCATCTTCCTTTACATGATATCCTGGGAGCGCTCCATCTGTCTTTACGCAACAATTCACCTAAAGCTTCAAATATCTTCACTCTACTCCAGCTGGCTTGATCCACCTTCACCGGAGTTAGCATTGCTTCATCTAGTTTCCAACTAACTCAACCTTGCTTTTATCTAGTTCACCTTGACTCAACCTTGCTTTATCTAGCTTCATCTGATTCAGCCTTGCTTCATCTAGCTTCACCAGACTCAACCTTGTTTCAACTAGCTTCACCAGACTCAA
>NC_137037.1:3975129-3992629 GCF_032717465.1 Coenobita brevimanus
GAAACCTACTAGTTGCTTTCTTTCTGTACAGGGTGTTATTTCTTTTGTGGTATACATTCCCTTCACCTATAATAACAGACTAATATTGTATATTACATTGCAAGTATGGCCACATCAAAGGAGGTGGCAGAATGACTCCTACGCCCGTAACATGGGTAGGAAGGAAAAACACGACGTCATTTGTGTTCATTCTCTGCTACAGTCAACGATGTTTATTCAATATTTGCGAGACTCCTGATAATGAACGGGTTAATAAAAGCTGCATCTGAGTCCACGTTTCGAATATCCTCCCTAAAGCTGAATAAAACTGTCGGGAACAGCCACAGTACAATACGAGATGTCGTGGTGCTTTTTACTGTATCCCCCAGTGTACAGAGGGATACTTTGGTTTTGTTGGCATGCTGCTGCCTCTGTCGAATCCGCCAGAGTCACCAGCCCTGCCAGATCCACCACTGGCCATCAGAACTGCGTGCACCCACACCATTTAATGGGCCACCTTTGTGTTAACCTGGGTAAATACAATACACCTGTGGTAATGAGAAAGCATTTATATACATTTGCAGTTTTATCTCTATTACTCCTCCCTCCACCACACCCTTCACAACACAACAGCCAGTTTACTGACGCTGTATGGTAGTAACCAAGGCACCTTGGCTGCTCAATTATACACACACAACAGGCCTATGGTGCACAAAAACTCCTTTGGTATTCAAGGTTCTAGGTTCCTCACCCACCCTTTCTCCTCTTCCCCCCAGACCTCCAAAACATAACAGTTTATGGCAAGCTGTATCTCTGTAGCCACCACACCCATGCTATTCTTTGTTGCTGTTGTTGTTAATATGTCTAGGCCAAAATGAATCTTAACAACTTTCACGGTTTAAGGTCCCTAACCCTTTAGATCATCAATGTATTAAACTTTGTGGATATCCTACCTATAAAACCTGGATACCTATTGTTGTGTAACCTTTTACATTTAATACAAAATACTCGTACAATAAAAATGTAAGAGGCGCATATTTCCAGAGAAAATGGTGGATTGCAGAAGAAAAAAAGCTTAAAGTCAATTCCAGCTACTAACACCTCAAGGCCAGAGATAAATAACAGTTAGTCAGTTAACTGATCAGTCAATCAGAATTCCCCCCCCCCCTCTCTCTCTCTCGGGGACAGACAGGGGGATGATCGTGACAAAAAGGGAACTGTCACAAGCCCGTCAGCTGATCCTCGCTAACGACCCGTGGGATATTGACTAAAATGGTGGCGAGATAACGTGTCCGAGAACGTACACACACATACAGACGAACCCCCTCCTCTCTCTCTCTCTCTCTGTCTCTCTGTCCTTTTACGCTCCAGCAGCTGAACAGAGAAAGAGAAGAATGTGAAAGATACAACGGGAAAAAAGGCCGGTAACATCACCATCACCTTTCCATTCCTCTTCTCTCACTTCTTTTTTTCTCCCTCAGAGACATGACAAACAGAAATACATGATGTACAAAACAAACACACCTCATACACCTCTATGTTTCTTTGTGTGTGTGTGGGGGGGGGGGAGGTACGACTAAAAAAAAAAATAATATGGACTAAAGTATTTCTCACTAACAACTGAACCCCACACTTCTCTCTCTCTCTCTCTCTCTCTCTCTCTCGATCGAATATAAAAAAAAAAATCTCTCTCTCTCTCTCTCTCTCTCTCTCTCTCTCGTCTTTAGCAGCTGCAGACTCATGGGATCAGGCGAGTCAAGACTCTGCCGGGGAAAATTTTTCGATCTCATAAATTCTCTTAATGAACTTGGAGTCGCGAATGAAAGGCGCCGAGACCGTACACGAAAGAGAGAAAAATATAATTCAACTTAGAGATGCTGGAAGAAATGGCTTTGAAATGATGGCGGTAAATTCTTCTGTTGATTCTCTGCCAAGACACACTGTGAGGCACTGATATTCTTTTTCACTTCAACTTGGGTCCTAAAATTGCGGTCTCCACTCATTAATGATGAATAGTAACAGAAGATTAACACCAGAAACATAATGAGAGTCACGAGGGAGTGCTATGGAAAATAATGGTACAGCTGCAGAAAAATGCCATTTTCTTCTGTCACTGAGCTACGTTCAATAAGCTGCAACAGGACGAAAATCTGTGCCAAGCTTTAAGGTGAAAGAACTATATGGCGTGTCACTCCATCCTCAGCCATAGGTGGGGAATGGGCAGGTTGGAGTGAGGACTTTGGATAGTTATTTTTTAACCTCAAGAACCTTGTGGTAATGACGGTGTTTACACCTCACTGTACTCACCTGGGCAGCTGACAGTACCATCAGCAGTTAAGTGTCCAGCTACAACAGGGAAGCTAACAACCTTGGAATCTATGAAGCCAAGAAGATCTGGGACCACCTCCTTTAAGCCTCGTAAAGACTGAAGGAGCAATTTTGATATTAAACGCCATAACAGTAAACTGAAAACATAAGTAACTTCTTATACTCCTGGCGATGTGGAACAATTCCTCATCTCACATCTGCCACTCACACATTATACCGTATTACTGTCTTACAGCTGACAGGGCGTGTCCAGTGCTAATTATTAAGGAGCCTAAGTCAAGCTCCCAGTTGTTGTGGCTGGTACTTAAAAACCTGGTTCCCGGTGCTGAAATTAAACCCATGCGTAACTGACTACCACCTTCAGTAGCTTCACGGTCACTACGCCAAAACAACTGCTAAAAGGCTGAGCTGTTCTCTTGATTCCCTCGTCCCCACGGTCTTCCATAAGGCAAGCGATTGTGTTTCCGAGGTAAGTATCCCCAAGGGCACGGTATAACAGCACCCACTATTTTTAGATAAAGGATAGCACAGTAAAGAAGATACAAAGGATTGATCATGGGCGTGAGGGGAAATGAATATTCCTCTGATCTGGTCACCCTTGCCAGGTTGCTAATGTTATGTGCGTTGGTGGGGTGAGAGTGGAAGGGAGGAAAGCTGCCACCAGCCCCTGCGGGATATAAATGCATCAGAGAGGTGTGGACACTGGCTTTTATTTTGTTTCGTCTTGGGATCGTACCTGTTTTATTCCATTTTACTTCACATTTATTACTCCAGCCAGAAGGTTAGTGTTTTGGCTCGGTTTGCTTATTGCCTGTGTTATTAGGCAACATTATGGATTTTTTTTTTTTTTTTGAGAGAGAGAGAGATTTTTCACCAAGTCTGGAATACTGACTGGAAGTTATTAGGAGGAATAAGTTGTGAAAAGGGAGGTGGTGCTGCCTTGGTGGGAGGTTTCCGCTCTCTGGTTGCCCTTGTCTGCATTTCTTTCTCCAGTGATCATGGATACGGGACCCAAACCCCATCTGTGTACAAAGCTTTTTCTGTATTCCTTTTCATTCAGTACTTTATAATAACGGCAGTCATTTCACTTCTTCTCACTATCATCTTTAAACGTATTAAGTCTCATTTACCATCATCAGCCTTTATTCATCACTAATCAGTCTCAGAGCAGTTCATTAGCAGGAGTTTCCATTATTCATCATCAGTAACCTTATACATTACTCGGGCTATTAGTAACCTTATCCATTGAATCAATGTAAATCAAGTTAACTTATTCATCACCTTCAGCCAAATATCAATCTAGTGTACAACATGTTATCAATCACGGCCTAAATTACGGCAACTTTACCCAGTCAAACAGACTATTTTACAGGTAACTCTGTTTCACGCAACTGTCCTGGTTCTGTCCATTGTACAAGCTGGCATCACTCACTCAATATCTAGCCTAACTCAATCCCAATATCTAACCCAATTCATCCCAGTATCTAGCCTAACTTAACCCAATATCTAACCTAACTCATCCCAGTATCTAGCCTTAACTTAACCCAACATCTAACCAAACTCATCCCAGGATCTAGCCTGAACTGGAACCCAATATCTAACCTAACTCATCCCAGGATCTAGCCTAACTCAACCCAACATCTAGCCTAACTCAACCCAATACCTAGCCTAACTCATATCCCAGGATCTAGCCTAACTCAACCTAACCTAAACTCATCCTCAGGATCTAGCCTAACTCAACCCAATATCTGACCCAACTCAACCCATTATCTAACCTAACCCAACCCAATATCTGACCCAACTCATCCCAGTATCTTGCCCAACTCAACTCAATATCTGACCCAACTCAACCCAGTATCTAAACTACGTGAGTTTCACACATCAATCTCGTCTACTGTGCAGCTGGCAACCTGCAGTGAAAATCCAGTCCGGTCTGGTCTGATAATCTATTTCATCAATATTCCAAGAAAGATTCATTCCAGCTGAGTAATTTACAGTCCTTTCTTATCATAAGCCAAGGAAGTATTTCAAATGTCACAGTTTTTCCATACAACTGGTAGTGTAAGCAGGGGAAACAACAAAACATCATTTCAAGTAGTAATTAAACTTCAACATGTAACTAATTTTTGTGTTTTTGATAGGATCTGGTACCATTAAGCAGTGTCACTCTGTTTATAATTACAGTTATACGGTACTCTACAGTCCATTCCAGTCAACCCACAATCACAGCCTTCTCCACAATCAACTTAAATCTATACCCATCCAAGGCCAGTCTTCCTTTCATAAACTCGCCTCCCCACAACCTTACTCTGTCCACAGCCAGTCACTGCCTACAATCCACTTGAAATTATCATCAACCAACGCCAGTCAGACCATAACCAGTCACATTGTAAAATCCACTCCAGTCTATTCAAAATCAACTATATCGCCAGTCAGACCATAACCAGTCACATTATAAAATCCACTCCAGTCTATTCAAAATCAACTATATCGCCAGTCTGACCATAACCAGTCACACTGTAAAATCCACTCCAGTCTATTCAAAATCAACTATATACTCCTCAATACTCATCAGTCAGTCCTCAATCACGGTCACACTCCATCAACTCCCATCCATCCACACCCCCAACCAGTCAATCCATAATCTGTCATACTTCACAACACACAACAATTTTCGCCATCCATCGCTAGTCTTTCTATATGAAGCCCATCAACAATACCACTATCTATAGTCACGATCACACACCACAATCCCCTACTATCATCCACAATCACACTCCATCACCCACATCCATCCATCTATCCTCATCCATCTTCAGTCCATCCATCACATACTCACATTCAATCACCCACACCCATATATCAATCACCATCCACCTTCAGTCTATCCATCACACACTCGCCAGTTACAGTAACACACGTCAATCCCCTACAGTCATTCACACATTCCATCCATCCATCTATCCCCATCCATCATCAGTCTATCCATCACACACTCGCCAGTTACAGTAACACATGTCAATCCCTCTACAGTCATTCACACATTCCATCCATCCATCTATCCTCATCCATCATCAGTCTATCCATCACATACTTGTCAGCAAGTAGCAGTGGTATATTACTCAGACGGCGTCTGTAATATAAGCAAGGACGGGAGACTAGGCGCTCATCTCATACATTTACAAGATTTTGTATTCACATCAGGACCAACGCCATCCCTCCTATATCACCCACCTCCCTCGCCTTCTCAGTCTGCTTTTTGCATTTTTGCCTTACTTTGCGGCCTCCTCACTCCCTTCCTCCCTACTACCGACCTTACTACCGCTTTCCTCCACAGGTCCAATCTTTTCGCCTCTCTCTTCTCTCTCTCCTCCTCCTTTTCACTCTCGCTTCACCCCTACCTACCTACCTTCCCACCGCTTTCCTCCACAGTTCTAATCCTTTCTGTCTTTCTTCTTCCCCTCTTTCCAATTCTGCAATCTCTTCCTCTCCCTCCTTCCCGAGTTTTCCTCCACACACTCAATGCATTAAACTCATGTCTTAGCCCTTCTTGATTATCAGCTCTCCTTGTTTTTTCCATACCTACACAATTCCTACTTCCTATTCGCTTCCTGCTCTCACTATCTGGTTCACCTCCCTCTAACATTAAGTTCCGTTCTTTAAGTCTGAATTGGCAGAGAGGTACCCTGCAGTCCTAATGGACCCAGGTTCGAATCCCGGCTGGGACAGGGAACAGTTTCTGGATTTGAATTTCATTAATGCAGACTTTACTGATCTGCCATAAGGCCCGCCGACATGTCATAAATATACCCCCGCTAATACTAATACACCAGTCCTGTATGAGACAGCCTTAGCATGTATTCAATATGGACGGTGGGTGTTGGCGCCGAAGTGGTCACATAAGGTAGTGTATGGAATGTGGGAGGACTACTGGGCCTTGAGAACGGGTTGTGAAGTCTATGCCCAGATTTGGAGACACACACACACACACACACACACACACACACACACACACACACACACACACACACACACACACACACACAAATCTTCCTCCACTCTGTCTCACTCTCTTCACATTCCTTCCCATCTATCGGTTTCCAGACCTACAGAACCTTTCTCTCTCGTTTTATCCCCGCTAACTACCTCCTCCTCCTCCTTTTCAATACTAACTACTTCCTCCTCCTCTTCAATACTAACTACCTCCTCCTCCTCCTCATCATCGTCAATACTAACTACCTCCTCATCTTCCTCTTTAATACTAACTACCTCCTCCTCCTCTTCAATATTAACTAACTCCTCCTCCTCATCATCATCGTCAATACTAACTACCTCCTCCTCTTCCTCTTCAATACTAACTACCTCCTCCTCTTCCTCTTCAATACTAACTACCTCCTCCTCCTTTTCAATACTAACTACCTCCTCCTGCTCCTCGTCGGTACCAACTACCTCCTCCTCCTCCTCTTCAATACCCTCTGACCCAATAATCACATCAGGCCATCGCGTCTTGTCTCACTATTTCTGCACCGGTTGTTTTATGCATGATATTCTCGTAGCTTGATAACTCTTGTGTGTGGGTGGTTTGGGGAAAGCTGTGTGCGTGCAATTAGCAGTGTTGGTGAGTCACTTTATGTGTTACTGCGTGAGTGAGCCTGACTGTGTGTACGCATGCAAATGAATGGTCATATAGGTCACCCTGTTAATGTTGCAATGTGTGTGTGTGTGTGTGTGTGTGTGTGTGTGTGTGTGTGTGTGTGTGTGTGTGTGTGTGTGTGTGTGTGTGTGTGTGTGTGTGTGTGTGTGTGTGTGTGTGTGAACCACAAACTACATATAAACAAACAAAGGCACACAAATCCACCACTGATAAATTCAATAAATCCATAACACCCTCGCCCACCTACTGTCACTGTCACGATGCAGACACCAAGTTACTACCATTATGACCGTAAGGAAACAAATCCTTTACCTCTGCATCCGACACCATACAACATGTGAGATGGGTATATAGGCATGACCATTTCCCACACCTTAAAAGGCCTCCATGCACACTACCCAATACATTAATACCTTGTACAACCATTTCCCACACCTTAAAAGGCCTCCATGCACACTACCCAATACATTAATACCTTGTACAACCATTTCCCACACCTTAAAAGGCCTCCATGCACACTGCCCAATCACATTAATACCTTGTACAACCATTTCCAATCCGGTTCTTATTTTTATTCCTTAACTTTGCCCAGACTTTCGCCTTTTTTGTTGCTTATTTCGCGCAGTTCAGTGGCAGATAAATATAATACTATGGTTGCACAGAACATCCCCTCCACAGTACTTTTTCGTGACTAGTAACGTATTCTAGTGTTGATCTGTTGTAACATGTCGGCATTCAAGATAGAGATGGCAATTTTAGGTCAAGTTAAAGTGAAAAACGTATAGTACTGTTAGTAGCGTGTTGTTTTAGTGTGGTGGTGTCCTTGTGGTTACTTGGTGCGGGTGAACCAAGGCTGTGTGGGATTATGCCGGATTATCAGTAAGGGACGCACCGAAGCAGCCAATGATTCAGACAACAGTACAAAAAGGTGGTATTATTGTTGGCTCTCGTGGTGTGGTAACGCGTCTCCCTTACTGATATATCCTGTCTGCTGTATCTTAACCCTTTACCTGCGTAACCATGGTCTCGGCTGAATAAAATCGCCTGCGGCCAACGAGAACACAGCAGTTAAGTTGAACCATCGCAGTGAAACGCTGACACAGATGCCCTTTACCTGCAGACGGATTGTCTACGCTAATATAATGGTCATTTAATCATCATCATCAATCATCAATCATCATCATCAATCATCATCATCATCATCATAATAATAATAATAATCGTGTTAATAATAAATAATGGTAATAGCCGGTACGACTACTAATAAAAAATATCAAGGTCAAATGTAACAATCATACTAACTGATTTACATTAACTTCTATGTTACCTGGTACTTAAACTATGACGATATTAGACAGACAGAGAGAGAGAGAGAGAGGGAGGGTAACGCCTGAGAAGAAGAAAGTTAAGAATTGGGCGGTGAGGAATTACTGAGGCGTGAGTAAGGAACTGGTGTGAGAGAGACCATAGATGGGGAAGTAAGGGTATATATGATTTACAGGTGGGCAGACACAGTGATGGTGGGCAGGAGGTGCGGAAGTGTGGAGAAAAAAAGACAAAAATGAAGAGGAGTTGTAGGGCAATGGAGAGTAAAAAAGTAAGGTGGTAAGACACAGAATGTTAGTGGGAGCGGCTGGGGAGAGTTGACGAAGGAAACATAGAAATAACAAGAGGAGAAGAAGATACGATGAGGAGAGGTGGGGAAGAAAAGAGAAAGGTGGAGAGGTGGAAAAGATGGACGTGAGGAGAAGTGGGGAAGAAAAGAGAAGGAGAGGTAGCAAAGAAAAGAGAAAGGTGAGGAGAGGTAGCAAAGAAAAGAGAAAGGTGAGGAGAGGTGGCAAAGAAAAGAGAAAGGTGAGGAGAGGTGGCAAAGAAAAGAGAAAGGTGAGGAGAGGTGGCAAAGAAAAGAGAAAGGTGAGGAGAGGTGGCAAAGAAAAGAGAAAGGTGAGGAGAGGTGGCAAAGAAAAGAGGAAGGTGAGGAGAGCTGGCAAAGAAAAGAGAAAGGTGAGGAGAGTTAGGGATGAGACCTAAAAGGTGAGGATAGGAAGAGAAGATAGTAAGGATAGCTTTGGAAGAAAAAAGAAAAGTGAAGAGGGAGACTGCCTTGGGGATTGTGGTATGAAAAACTGTGAAGATCCTTGGAGGAGTGGGGTGAGGACTGCCTGAGGGGAAGAGTTGGTGAGAGGTGGGGGAATATCAGGGTACTGAGGGTAACGGATGGGCTGAAAGGGGAAAAGAAAAACTGGCAGAGTAAAATACACTGATGGTAATACTATATAGAAGGACTGTGTATTTTGTGACTGAGGCGTCGTGGATGGACAAGATGGTGGTGGATGGATATGGTATGTTAGTTCGTGGATAGGATACAAAATATATGAGTTTGAGAGTGTCTATCTATCTATCTATTGCCAGACGCCATAATCCCGTAAGGGATGGCCATTTCACTTTGAGTTATTTGTTTGACGGGGAGGGGCATTAACCCTCCACCAACCCACTTGCTGACACGTAGGGAGCACGTATGTTTTGGTTATATGGTTACCACCCAGTGTTGTAAATGGTTTCTTGGCTTACAAGAACCCATTTGGCTTGTCACTCAATGTAAAGCTACCAGTAAAAGAAAGAAAAGCAATAAGAGGTGACAGGAAAGATGGGTGAAATAAGAAGAGAGGAGGGCAGACACAGAAAAAGAATGATAAAGGCTAAGGAAGAAGTAGGCAGCACTACATCAAGTAAGTGGATGATGCACTCTCTCTCTCTCTCTCTCTCTCTCTCACACACACACACACACACACACACACACACACACACACCTTTACCTGATGTCCTCAGAGATTTGGAAGCATTTTCCTTTCCAAACTTAGTGGCACCTCGGGTTTAAAAGTTAATGTGCGTCACAAGAGCGACGGCTGCCATTCCACTGAGTAACTGCATCAACATCGTACCTTTGCCTATAAATTCCATTGGTTTTCACTGACAGTCTATTATGCCTTGTCTATACATTTTAAAAATTAATACCTTGATTATTATTCTATTGGTACATCATCGTTACAACACAAAGTCAATTAATTCCATTGGTATCCATAGGTACTATAGTTCTTCAACAACTCCTGCAAATTAATCTCTTCACTACGATGACATTCAGAGATGTTTCCTTCTTGCTGTCTCCAGACAAGCTTATAAAACTTGGAAACGAAAATTCTTAATGAAGTACAAAATAATAATCCCCATTGGTTCTCTCAGTACCAGGACACTGACCAAGTATATTCTTGATACCTCAAAGCGATTTTTAAATGGTTTATTTATCGTAATGAAGAGGTTAAATTCTGGCATGTTTATGGATGAATGAATCTCGTTTAGCCAATTCTGTCTGAGTATTTTAGTTTCATTTCTCGCCACTTCCACACGAATTTATTCAGGGTAGAAGAGCCTCTCAGTGTGAGCAAGTTAATGTAATTACGCAGTGAAATGAGCTTCATAATCAACTGCTCAGAGAGGAATCTCTTGGTGAGAAAACATCAAGTATTAAGGCTTGAGTTCTCGTCAATCACACAATGTTAACATCGTTATTATTTGCTATAAATTAAACACCGTGAACAATGCACCCAATACCATAAATAATGACTATAAAATACAACATCGGCAACCATATATAATTATATAAAATATCCAGCATTTCCGTAAGATCCCCTGCCTACACAGACTCAACAATACATGGTACACTTCCCGACAGAAATATCATTCCAATTTTCAATCGAAAAGTTATGAAACCCTTACACAATACTCTGAAAATTTTGTTGCGATCAACAGATCGAACAAATAAGTTTCGAAAGTCATTGTTCAGTGTCTGATAATATATGGCAGTGAAGTGAAAGCTATTTATGCCGGGAACTGTACACAGCAGTGCCATCAACTCTACGGTGCCGCTGCATCCATATTTACCTTACTCCCACGCTCACCCACACGCTTCCCATCCCGGTATGTTTGAAGGATACACATACCATCTGCAGGACGTACCTCATTTGTCTGACGCCACAGGGATAGTATTTTCAAGACATTTATGGTTCCTATACCGGGTACACACCACATTATCTTACTCCCACGCTCGCTTAACTCTTCAATTCCTGGTAATTTCTAGGAATAATTAGCCTCTGCAATACGTAGGTCATTAGCTTTACGCCACAATAATACTATGTTCTTTAGGTCATTTATCGTCCCTCCACAGCAGAGCAGCGGTGAAAAATAAAACAAGTGCTGGAAGGGTGCACACCTACAAAAATGTATAATGCATGTGTGATACCCTGCACAAACAACTACACCAAAGAGACGCACTTAGCTAAAAGGAAAACTACACCTTAATCCCCAACACTTACACTCAGGTATATATACGAGTCTCTTCACAGGTGCTCTTTGGTCGCCGCGCCTTGAAAGTCCAGCTCGGGATTACAGTCAAGAGAAATGGAAATGTGAAGACGTGTTGAGGCAAGGCGGGAGGGTGAGGGGGCTGGGGCAGGGTCCACATGAGCGCCACCTCATCACCACCCAGGTCTGACTCTCTCTGGGAAAATGACACTCGTGGCCAAAATGAAAAAGGGGGATGAAAGGCGATGACTCAAGGTGGTAAAAGGAGAGACTGGGAAGATGGAAATGGCGGAGGGTGAAACATAGAAGAGAGTCGTAATGGAGGTTGCTACCTCAGCATTTCTTAAAATCACAGAATGCTTGGACAGAGGAATGGAGAAAGTGTGTCGAAATACACTATAGCAGAGAAACATGATGACAGAGGAGGGAGGATAAAAAAGAAAATATCACATCTGGGGAAATCAGGAGAGGATGCAACAAGTCCTATGTTTTCCAAGACATGCATGGAACTGCAAAAGGCAAAAATTTATCATAACTGGCTGGAAAGCTGGCAGAGGGTGAATGAAGGAAAAACAGCCAAGAAGTTTCACTGTTTGGTTTTAAACGATGGAATAAATAAAACCTTGGAGAGGGACGGACCCGGTAACAGACGTCCGACGATCACCACAACAGTGAAGCTGCACAGAATTAAAAAATATACTATATCTGACTTAAAAGATGAGAGAAAGAGAGAGAGAGAGAGAGAGAGAGAGAGAGATGGCGGGAAGGGAGGGGGGAGGGATTCACCCGCACTGTAAATACAAGATCCTAAAAGGCAGTGTTTACCCTCAGCACAACCCTGCCACACACACCAGCTCGATCGGCAGAGTACCTTATAATTTCCGCTGATGCTGGAACAAAGAACATGGCGACCGGAAAACAGAAAAGGTATTACAAGATGATGGAGAAAATATTTTTTTTAATAATCAACGTCTAGCAGCAAACTCTCATCCCTTTTCTGTTCAACTCTCTAATGCAAGAGTTAACCGTTACTCCCAGTCCTTCATTTATGCAACAGATCAACTCTGGAACTGTCTCCCTCTGTATTTCTTGCTGCCTATGATCTCCAGTCTTTCAAACGCAGTGTGTCCAGGCATCTTGAAATGATCGGATCTTGAATTTGGCTCTCTATTGTATTTTGTTTTTCTCTTGGAGGGAACCCTTATTAAGGGCTCATGGCCTTTGGTTCCTTCTTCCTCGCATAAAAAAAACATAAACTCAAAAAGAAAAGAAGAATAACGATAGAGATACATGGAAGTGGAAAACGAAAGTAAAGAAAACACAAAATTACGAACAAGAAAAGACGAGGAAACAGGAAAAATAGCGTTGGAAAACACACGTGGGATGAAGCAACAAGAAGGCTCTTCTGATATAAACAAAATCATCGGGATGCAGCGAGGCAGTAGTAGATGTCGTTGCAACCCGAGGCTAATATCAAACGTGAATCCAGTGGACTACAGGCTTAAACTGAGCTTCTCCTGCAGTTCAACATCCTTCTTTGGGAGATAGGGAAGAAGTTGAGGGACGTTTGCATAACCAGTGCAGTTGAGTGACCTGGTTATATCGGTCCCACCACATGAAGGCGTCCCTCTCCACCACAACATGCTGGGGGTGAAAGGGGTTAATCACCTTCAGTCCCTTCCACAGTCTTTTCCACCTCCCAGTTTCCGGTGTCGTGGTAAAAGGGGAACGGAATAACACCTTTTTCCAGTGACTTTCATTGCTCTGAATAACACTAAAGCAAATCCCTCGTCAGCTACCGAATCAGTGAGGAAAGGCGAGCGTTTTTTTTTTTTTTTTTTTTAATATAACCCCGCCTTACTCAGTGGAACAACGAGTAGAACTGGGCCACACTCACAGCTTGCGTCGTGACTGCATGAAATGAGAAAAGACAGACAGCTGTTAGCCCGCTCCAGTATATATTTTTGACAAGAAGCCAATGTCTGGCCATACTGTATGCAGTGGGTAACTGATTCCAGAACACAGTTCAAAGGTTCAGGATGCAGTATTCCCAATATCATTTAATACATGTATTCCCAATATAGTATAAAACAACCGAAATATTTAGGGTGTTTGCCATCTTTAAAGTCTCGCCTGAATCACGAACTCTGGAAGTAGACCGTTACCAATTTTCACGCAAATGTGATGAACAAATGCTTTAATAAAGTCGGTCTATTCCAAGCGTTTCCATACCGTACAAACATATCAAAACGGCCTTATTATTGTTTCACAGATTAATATTTTCAACCTCTGTGGCACTGTTTTGTGGCACACCACTCCAGATACCTCCCGCCACTTCCTCCATCCCGCCTTGACCCTCTCACCAACCTCCTCCTCCACAACCAACCTTTTCCGTTACCATCCATCACAGGTATCTACGCTTTACCACCTGTTTCATTTCCTGGCCACTTACATCTTTAACCTGTGTTCCATAACCGCACTGAACGGGTTGAATAAAAAGAACAAGAAAGTAAGAATGGTTCAGATAATAATACTATTTCAATAACATCTCATTACTGGGAAACTGAAAAAGAATTATAAGTAAATAAATGGACTACAGAGCTTTATCAAAATTATAAAAGGTATCTGAAAAATTAAGTAAAAGAACTCGTCAACCTTTGAATAAAACATAAAGAGAATGGACTGGATAATGTTGGTACTTACATACGGAGACCAAACACTACACACTAGGTACTGCACAACCATTTACCTGAAACAATCAATCAATCAATCAATCATTTCCTGTGGCACCCCACGGGATGCATAGGGTCTCAATGAATTCTCTCCACCAATATTTGTTTCTTGCCATCTACTTCAGGTCCCACCAACACTCCTCTCCGGCTTCTTTTTTCATTGTCCTCAACCAGGTTTCCCTCGGCCTACCTCTACCTCTTCTTCCTCTAGCAATCCACTCTGACACATCCTGTATTAAACAACCTTCTTTTCTGTATATGTGTCCTAGCCACTTCCAGCGAGACAGTCTCACATATTCATTAACTGGTTCCACTCTCGTAATATCCCTTACTCTTTCATTTGTAACTCTGTCTTGCCACTTTACCTCAAGAATCCTTCTCAGTATTTTATTCTCAAATCCTAATACTTTCTGATCTGTTGCAATTGTACTGTACCATGACTCATGCCCGTAAATTAAAATGGGTCTAACCATGGACTTGTAAATTTTCACTTTAGTATGTACCGAAAGCATATTTTTATTCCAAACAGATTTCAACATTCCAACAGCTCGCCAAGCCTGTCTAATCCTCTCCTCAATTTCATTGTTTAATGATCCATTAGATGATACAATCGTTCCCAGATATTTAAAGTTTTCTTACATTCTTCACCACATTATTCCCAATTACACAATCGATTTGGTTCTCCACGTTCATATTAACAATTTCAATCTTTCCACAATTTATTACCAATCCCATTTTTTCTCCTTCCTCCACCACACAATCAAGCACCCTCTGCATCTCGTAAATACTTCCGCAAATCAGTACAATATCATCAGCATAGTCCAAATCCATCAGCTTCTTATTTTCTTTCCAGTTAATTCCTGCACCTGTTCTCCTTACAACCTTTTTCATAACATAATCCAAAACCAAAAACAAACAACAATGGCGAAAGAACTCCTCCCTTGAATCACGCCTGACCTAACTTGATATGGATCACTCAAAGAACCACTCACCATTACCTTACAAAAAGTACCTTCATGCAGGCTTCTAATAATATTTACAAACTTTTCTGGTATACCATAGAATCTCATAATTTTCAACACAGCTCCACGTGAAACACTATCAAACGCCTTTTCACAATCCACAAAACACATGTTAAGTGCCATTTTCATCTCATTAGCTTCTTGCATTAGATGCCTTACAATAAAAATCTGATCATTACAACCTCGACCCTTTCTAAATCCCGCTTGTTCTTCTCTTAGAATTTTATCAATTACTGGCTCTATTCTGTTCAACAAGATTTTGGAAAAGACTTTTGCAACTACAGGTGTCAAAGTTATCCCCTTCCAATTGCCACACACACTTAAATCTCCCTTTTTGGTATTTTTATAATCACTCCATTTTTCCACTCTTCTGGAATTCCACCATTATCCCAAGCCACATTAAAAAGTTTCAAAAGTGCATTCATCAACTCGTCATTTTCCACCTTAAGCATTTCAGGGAATATTCCATCCTCACCTGGAGCCTTAAAATTCTTTAACTCCTTTATAGATTTTGCTACCTCTTCCAAAGTTATATCCCCTGTTTCTATCTGCACATCTCTCTCGGCTGGCAAAATGTCCTCTTCAGCTGGGATTGGTTTTTTTAGAACAGATTCAAAGTGCTCTTTCCATCTTCCTTTTATATCCAAATCTTTAGTCATCAAATTACCATTTCTATCTCGTACAGGTATTTCCTTCCTTCTCTTTTCAGTCCCAGTTAACTCCTTTATGGCCTGATACGCTGCTCTTGTGCTCTGACCGTCATTTTTACTTAATTTAATTTGTCTCTGTCGCCTTTTCATCATATAGTCTCCTCTTATCACGTCTAACGAGTCTTTTTACTTCAGAATGTAAACTCCAATACTTTGCTCTAAGTACTTCAACTACCTGGCCATCAACATGTTGTTCTTCACTTCTTAACTTAGCCTCTTTCCTTTTCTGAATTACATTCCATGTTTCATCTGACATCCACTTTTTTCCTTCTCGCTTTTCCCTTTTTCTTAATAGTAACCTTAGCACTCTCATGCATAACCTCTTTTACCTCTCTCCACATTTGATTAATATCATTGTCTTCAGAGTCCATCAAAGTCTGCAGGACTAGAAACTTGTTTCTACATTCGCACCGAAACTTTTCCCTCGTGCTCTCATCACTTCTCAGCTCATCAAAATCATAATTATTACCTCCTGTACAATTACCATTAACGTTTCTCTTAAGTTTTATTTTAATCTTTGACACAACAAGTTGATGATCACTACCTATATCTGTCCCCCTCCTTACGCAAACATTTTGCAAATAACTCCTATGCCTTCTGCTAATTGCAATGTGGTCAATCTGGTTACAATAATTACCACATGGTCTTATGTATTTTTCTATGCTCAAAGATAGTTCCACCAATTATAAGGTCACTTCCCAAACAAAAGCTTGCAAGTCGCACCCCATTTTCGTTTCTTATACCAACACCCTCCTTACCCATACAATCTTCAAAGCCATCCCTACTACTGCCAACAATCGCATTAAAATCACCAATGCAAACTAACACATCATGTCTTGCCACTCTATTCACTACATCCTGCAGCTTCTCATAAAAGTCATCCTTCATTTCATCAGCAGCCTCATTTGTCGGAGCGTACCCTACAACCATACTGATATTACCATGGTCAGATTTTAAGCGAGCATAAAGCAAGCGCTCATTAATTGGTTCAAACTCACATAGTGCCTTGCAAGCATCTCTACTCAGCAGTAAGCCTACTCCTTGGTAATGATTTCCATCACTCCTACCAGAAACCAACATAGTAATACCATCTTCCAAATTCATTTTATCAACTCCAAGCAACCTCGTTTCTGTCAGAGCACAAATATCCATCTTGTATTCCTTGAACACTGAAATAAGTTCTTCCATTTTACCAGCCTGATTGAGAGTTCGAACATTCCAGTTTCCTATTCTTAAGGTTCTTTTTGGATTTATGAACTTATTTTTACACCGTGGGATTCTTAGCACCCCCTGAAACAAGAGAATATTATTATATTAGATACCGTTATATAATTACACAGATATCATACGAGTGGGTTAGTGGTGTTCTCGTAAATAAAGAGAATGAAATATCGGAAGAGAAAGAACTTGGAAGTTAACTGTATACAATAATAGGCCTATACGTATTATAATATGGGTTTGGGCGCCCATCATTCAGTCACTCGATGAACAGATACATTCAGATGACTCTACACTGAGTGACATGCCAAATGGTTTCTTGTAAACCAGGAAGTCATTTAACGGTATGCTGGACGTCAACCACATAAGTAAAGAGAAGCCCGTGCAAAATAAAGTTCAATAGAAGTTGATCTGGTTCACTGAGTAATAGGTATGGGTGGGATGGGCGAAGACGAATGGGTGAAGATGGCTGGGATGGTGATGGGTGGGTGGCCATGA